>NC_061114.1:149460835-149760835 GCF_002878395.1 Capsicum annuum
GGAAGAACATATTATTTAAGAATAATATGTTCTTCCGTCACTATTAACATGGTAATCCGGATATTTTTCCCTTAAACAGCGCCTCTACTCTGGTTACTCCCCGCCACGGCTTCTTGCCTCATTGGTTTCACCTTTAGGATGGCATAGTCCTTAGGAATTATACCTCACACCAAATGACTTTTTAATACATATAATACTAAAATAACGATCTTAAAAATAATATTGAATTTTGTGATAAATTTATAAAACGTATTAATTTGTGTATAAAGTTAATAAACTTAAATAAACTGCTATAAATATCCATGTTAAAAAAATATTCATTACATATAATATAAAAAGATATTACATAAATATAGAATTAAAATTATAAGGACAAAATGGATATTGCATGGAATAAAGAGGGAGTATGATTATTGTTCAATGTTGAGGGGGGAGTTTGATTTTTTAATCAAAGTTGGGGGGTGAAAATCATTTTCACCCTTTTGTTATATTAACTGTGTCACTTCTCTCTCCTTGCTTGTTTGATTCGTCTTTATTCATGTATCTTCTCTCACGCAGATAATTAGTAATTTAAATATAATCAAGTTGCATGTCTTGTTTATTTATTATGTTACCACTTAGCAACATTAAGTTTATAAAAAAAAAAATTGACCTTTGTTTATCACATAAAATCTCTATGTAAAATACGAATTTGATCGAAAATCACATTTGTGGACCTCGAAAGGTGCCTAACACCTTTCTTTCGAGGTAATTTGAATTCTTACCCGATTTCTGGTGATGTAGACTAATTAACTAATTCGTAATTAGTCTAAAATAGTGTCTTAACGCACCTTGATTCGATAGATGGAAACTCTTCACTCTTTAAATATCCCAAAAAAAAATTGTTATATTGAATGTCGTTTTTTGCTAGAAAAATAAAGAGCGACAAGTCTCTAATAGAAAAAATTGGGAAGGAATGAAATGGCTTTTTTCCTTCTTTATGACTTTCTTTTAACCCCTCTTCGGGAGCTCTTACACCTTTACCCTACAGTTCTACACGAGACTATTTTCACATCTTGACCACTAAATTTGATATTTTAATTTAATAATAATTGACTTAATATAAAAATACAAAATTAATGCTAACGTAATCATCTAATATAAAATACAAAATTAATCATCTTCAACAATCTTTTTGCATTATTAAGGATGAAATAACTGTTAAGTTGCATTAGCCAAATAAAAATTATTAAATCATAAAAGAAGGAAAGGAGCAAAAATGACTTATCAACATAAAATATGTGAATGCATAATTTTTTAAAAGAGTCTAATACAATATTGTGAAATTTAATGATCACATAATTTTGAAATTTGAAATATTGAACAAAACCAAAAATTAATAACAGTGAAAGAATATATATATATATATATATATATATATATATATATATATATATATATATATACACTGAAATTTAAAATATAAGCCATTAATTACTGTGATAGAAATCCTTCAAACATTGATATTATATGAGGCAACAAACGCTTTAATTTTAAAAAATAAATGATCATAATTATGAGAAAAGGCAAAAGACACTCATAACCTAAAAGGTACTCCTAAATCTAAATATAAAATTAGTAGCAATGACTCTTAAAATGAAAAAGAATTATCAAAGTTAAAATTGTTAGGTCAAAATTTCTATAACTTATAAAGTCTTATGTAAAGTCTTATGTAAATAAAAATGCTCGAATTAAATTTTTATTGTAGAATCTGACATTAATTCTCTTTGGTATAATCTTCTCATATATTTCATCTTTTAATTTTTCTAATATCCTTTTATATATATAAATTTTATGGATAAATTTTTAGCATGTACTTTAGAAGTTGTAGATAAAAGTGTATAAAGAGTGACATTTCAAACATGATAATAATAGAAAACATAACCTATTGCTACTAAAGACTGAAATAATATCTAGTACTATTCTTGATACAATTGTATTCGCTCATACAAATCAATTATATTCATGATACAACCTGTTATATTAATTACATCATCTGCTCTCTCGCCTGTCGCCCTCCCTCAAATCTCACTTGCCTCTTATTTTCTCTCCCAATTTTGCTCGTATCTCTTCTCCTTTTAACTTGTAGCTAGCTACAAATTGTAATTAAAAAAACTATAGCTATAATATTAAATTTATTTTAAATTATAGTCATTTTTTTTAAAGTTTCTCATAACAAAGTAAGATTTCTTTTAGCTAGATTATGCAAACAGATGAGATTCATAAGATTGAGCTTCACCCTCAACTTTCTTATTGTTTGTTTGTGTTGATAGGTAATCAAAGAAAAATTATGTAACAAATTCATGTTTTTATGATAGGATTAATTACATTGGAGATAACATGTTAGCATATATCTCACATCTTATGTAAAAGATATTCAATTGTAGATTAGTAGGTATCAACAACAAGGTGCGTTGTAGTTATTTCGCAAACCTGTTTTTCATTTCCAAATATAAATAACTATAAATAACTCAACATGGATAAAACGAAATGAAATAATCATAAGCTTAACATAATACATAACATCATTAATCATTACATATAATATAATCTTGCATAAATAGTCCATAAAACAGTCCAAAGTCACCAAAAAATTCCATAAAATATTTGAGTTACTAAAACAATTCATAAACAGCCTGCGGCGTATGCGAATTTGTTGTTAAATGTTAATTGTGAATGTGAATTACTAAATATTATATATATATATATATATAATATCTATATATAATAAAATATATATTATTTATTTATAAAATTTCAGTTTTTCGGTTTAGCTGAATTTTTTTTTAAAACCGAATCGAAAAATCAAAATTTTAAAATTACAAACCGAATCCGATTCGAAAAATTGAAAAATCAAAACCAAAATTAAATTCCGATTTGATTTTTCGATTTTTTTGGTTTAAACCAAAATATGTTCACCCCTAATTATAAAGTCATAATTTGAGGGTTGCATAAAATAATACATAAATTTTCTTATAATTAATTTTTACATTACTAATACCCGCATACCTCTAACCAGCTATCAAACAACTCCTTAAATTATATATTGTCTCTTCTAGAGTGTAAAAAAATGTAATATTAAAGAAAAGTAGAATTTTTGAAGTATTGAACTAGAAAGGGTGTTTTGCTTTTATCTTTCCGAACTGACGTTGTTTTCAATTTCTCATTTTCCATTTTTAGTTGGTCTAGTTAGTGACGACAAGAATTGGCCACCTTTCTTCCCCATCATTCATCATGATATCGCAAATGAAATTTCAATCTATCTACAGAAGACAGAAGTTGCAATATGTTGCATTCACTACATTGTTGGGTATGTCCCCATGTATTTCATATCTAAGTTAGGTTGACTTTTCATTTGATATCTCACCAATGTTGGATTCTTCAAAATATAATATTCACTGCTTTCTCTTTTTGTCTTTGTTACAATGTCCCAAAAATTAATATATAGAATTTTTCATCTAATGTTTATTTCTTTCTCATAAAGTTTGATAAATTACTTATGGCAGATTCAAATTTTTACTAAGGGGCTAGAAAAATAAAAATACAATATTTAAAATTTGAACTTGGAACCTCAAAGTGGCAAGTATTAATTGAATAACCCACTTCAATTTAAAAATATTTATATCTATATGTTTTCTTAGAAAAATTGGGAATAGGAAAAGGGAGAAATAGGGTTCAAGGAAATTAGAAAGTCAACTCTCATCAACAATATAAAAATTCAAGTTGGCATTAAGTTAGCTACTAAAATCTTTTGTTTTTGTATTTATTACTAACCTTATCAAAATATTTATATTTTTTGCATTCTGACTCAAAAATTATATTAATTTTATAATAATCTATATACACAAGAGAATTACTAATTGAGTAGAACAAAATATAACCTTGATTTGCCTCTTCCCATATTTTTTTTTTCCTTTTATAAAGTTCGTTCAATGTAAAGGGAAAATATATTAAAATATTATATGATAAAGATATTCATGATTTCATTTAAATACATTAAAAATTTTTTTTTAAAAAGATGGGGTTGATCGAGAAATAAAATTAAGGAGTGATGAAATAATTAAGAGACAAATATGATATATGAAAAAAAAATTTAAAATAATTAAGATATATGAAAAAATAATTAAAGATATATGAAAAAAATAATTAAGATATATGAAAAAATATGATAAAGTCAACAATCTTTCGAATAGAATGAATAATTAATATTATCCATACACCATGCCAGTATTAATTCAAAAAATTCTATATAGGCTTGACCTTATTAATGATGTTAAAATTCAATAGGTTAATAGTTACTTTTAGTATCATATATTTTAAAATTAATTAATGATATATGATAAATTTTTTATTATATCAAACAAATTAGATAATAACTTTTTATAATTAATTTTATTTGATATTGATCGCGCATCACACGAATACTAATACTAGTTCAAATAAAAAAGATAACTGTAATATCTTAATGGTATGGTACAGTACGGTATTTTAAAATTCGATACGGTAACTTTAATTTTCGGTATCTAAAAGAACAATACCATTACCATACCAAATCAGCTTGGTATGATTTGGTACTTTTAAATTCGATTTTGGTATTTTACGGTAGGGTAATTCAGTAACCATACTTTATTTGATTTCGACTTACATATATTCATATAAAAAATAACTATAACTTTAAACTTTAAAAACTTCTCAATCATATCGGACTATAATGCAACAATTTCAATCATTTACATATATTTCATATAGCCCGAGTAAAATCAGCCAATACATGTAAGTTCATTAAAATGCGATTATACAGATTTGAATGAGTTATAATACTGAAATGTATTCCTTCACTTGCTTATGAACAAAGTTTTGTATCAGGATTCAGGCCTTGCCTTTGTGAAAGAAATTTGCAGCAACAAATGATAATTAGTGTCTTTTCTTTGGCTAATGGATGATATATAAATATATTTAATAGTCTTAAAATTATATATAACATGGATTTTATATATTTTTAAAAAACTTCGGTGCGGTATACGGTATTTCAATATTTATTGCATAAATATCAAATACCGTATCAAATACTAAAATAATTTAAAATTCCTATCAAATATCATAACATCCATACTGCAGTATAAATTTTTTTTTGATTCGATACGATATTTGGTATATATATACCATGCCCACCCTTGATTCATGCATATGGCCAAACACCATGGATAATATGAACTCTTGGAATGGACTTTTTTAAGGCTAGTAACACGTGATCCTATTAGTAATTAGTAAATCAACTTGTAAATAAATTTTTTTTAGACATAACTTATCTCAATTCAGTACCACGTGATCATGAGTTATACGGGTTAGGAAGTGACATTCTTTTGGAATTAATTTAGGGAAAAAGACAGAAATGATACTTTAAATTAAATTATTTTTACGAAAATGATTATGAAATTTAAATTTCACTTTGTGGTCATTTTAATTTGATGGCTTGTTCTATATCGTTTCTATATACCTTCTATACGGTTTCTATATATATCTTATACATATAAATATTCTATACAAAAATTATACAATTTTGATACACAATTTATATAATAATTATATATTTTTTTTACACATTTTATACAATAATTATATAATTTTATACACTTTCTATATATATATTTTTATATATATTTTATACATATACATATTTTATAGAACTATACAATTTCTATACATATATCTTATATAGATACATATTCTATATAACAATTATACTATTTTTATATAAGTATATTTAATTATTATTTCTAGACAATAAAAAAAAGCAGACTATTTTTCAGTTAAAAATTTATAGCAAAAAAAAATAAATTTTAAAAGGGCCGAATAACCCAAGTTGAAAACTGTATCAGTATTGTATATGGATTGTATCTAAACTACATGGGCCAAAATGATCTAAATTAAGAAATGACTATAAAGTGAAAATACTTTATTCGACTGATCATTTTTTGGCAAAATCTCAAACTTGGGCTATTTGTTTTAAAAAGTGCTATAAAGTGTCCTTTTCTCATAATTTATTTGTTTTTTTTTTAAAATACTCCATCCGTCTTATTGTAACGACCCAAAATCACCCCTCGGGATGCTACACGATGCCTAGGGTCACAAGTGACTCCAAGTAACCCTTTACTTTGCAATACATAAATAACTGAATAAAATGCATGAATCTAGAGGAATAAAGCGGAAGGTAACTCTATTATGAATTTGCTCGATACAAAACTGAAGTCACAAGGTTATAACCCAACTTTTCATCAAACCGAAACTCAATACATCAACTTCTACTAACTATCTATGAAGCCTCTACTAGTACTGACCATGGGTATCTGGGTCATGACTCCCAACCACCCCAACTCAATACGACTAAATAAGGGAAATACAACACTTTTCTACTATATCACTGACTCGTGGCCCTGAATCAAAAGGGGCCCATCACCTGATGACTGGAAGCTGCGAACTGATTGGACATGGTACATGCACTCCAATCCTATACCTACATTATGAGATAATGTAGCACATAAACGTATATGTGAATCAGTACTTTGAGGATGTACTAAGTATGTGGGGGTGAATGCATATGTATAAAATAGTGTCAATCTTCTTCAATCAATCATGCATGCAATATGGGAAGACTCACATGGCTTGAACAAGTATAAAATGTAAAGCTCATAAATCATGTAGGATGAAGCGTGTAGCACAAATATCGTGAGTCATCATACTTTAACTTGAAATAACAAATCTCCTCTTATTCTCAACACTCAAGGGATAAAGGAACTTTACACGATACTTTCAAATCATTCATGTGTCTCGTGGAGAGTAAAACCTCATCAATGCTCAAGATCTCATAACTCTTTTTGAACTCAAATATTTGGAATTCGAAATCATATAACTTTGAAACATGCTTGAAGGCATTTCATTCACTTTAGGAAAATATATTATTTCAAGCTTTAGAAAAAAAAATCGTTCTATCTCAAATGGGAAAAACATTCTATTTTATGGAAACAACTTATCTCAATGCTTTATAAAAATATTATAACAAAGGAAGATGCTTTCATTTAGGAAAATAACTCACATCAATAAAATACCTTAGTTAGGAAATATTTTTGCAATTCAACCATTTAGGAAAATAGACTATAGGGAAGAAAAATAAGCATTTAATTTCAAAGTTCGAAAGGTAAGGGAGGTTCTCATAACCGACATAAACCATGCGAGCTACATGGACTCCAACATTTTGTCCTCCTAAGGAAGAGACCCCACGTTGGGGAGGAGTGTCATACTCTTGCCAAGGAGTATAACCTAGGTCGAGTGATCACTAAACAAAAATCAGCCTCGGGCCCACATAATCAAATCGGCCTCAGGCCCACTCATAATTATAATATAATCAGCCTCAGGCTCACATCCTACGGTGGCACATAGTTTTTGGGGTAATAAACCATAGTAGCTTACCCGCTCGGTGCTAAATACCACTCCTTTTAGATTACCTGCACTCATTTCATAAAAATTCACTTTTAGAACAATCTCATGGTTCACCACGAACCCATTAATCAAATCAATAATCTCGTATAGTGAAGTGGATTTCAAAGCTTTTGGACCATTAGGTCAATTCATTTCTCAATCATCTCAAAATACTCAAAATATGGGTGCTCATAGCACAAGAGTTCATAATTTCACAAATCTCAAATAGGGCTTACTAACCCATAATTCAATCTCAAGTTAAAGCTTATTAAAAGCATAATATATAGCATATAGATTCATAAATCATGTGGAAATCTGGGAATTTCAGCAATTTACCTCAAAATCTCAATATAGTCATATGCTTCAATATCTCAATAATGCAAATATTAGCTTATCAAAGAGTAAAATCATGGGGTTTATATCCAGCTGTAAATACTCAAGAAAACATATAGAAATCATGCCATTTAACTCTTAATTCATGGGAAATATCAAGATAATGAATTCAATAATAATGGGTGAAAACCCCCAATTCACATTCATGCAAAAACCTCATAATTTCAGCAAAATCATGATGTAAACAAGCCTTTTGGGCACAAGGGTGAAAGGGTTACCCTTGTTCAAAACCCCACATACCTTGAGTTAGAAGCTTTGGGCGAACTCTCACTTTTGGGACTCTATTCTTGCTCTAGAGTGAGGGATCTTGAAGTCCTTGACTTGGGAACCTTGAATCTTGACTCAATTTAGAAAATTCATGGTGGATTTTTGAGATTATTGGAAGAGGTTTTGGACATTTAGGGTTCTTGATGAGAGAAAACTTGAGAAAACCCTTATAGGATGCTTGTAAATGGCTTTGATTTAGTATTTCCATAATTTTATAGGCTTGAAAAAAGTCCAAAATGCCCTTTTTAAACATCTGTGCGAAACTGGAAAAAATAAAACTGGAACCCGATTTCACTGTCCTCCGCGATGCACCACTTATCGTGGTGGCTCACTGGAAAATGACAATTGAGAATTTGGGCTTCTCCGCAATGCACCATTATCATGGAGTCCCACTAGTTGGGACCTAGAACGACTCCGCGACGCGCCACTCACTCAAATGATGCAGTTTTACGACTAAGGCTTAAATTAATCATAACTTCTTACCCGAGTGTCGAATTTGGGCAAATCTTATATCGATGGAAAGCTTATCAGATTTCTCACGTGATAAAAAGTAGAAATTAGGTAAATTCTATATGGTTAACATATTACTCATTTAGAAAGAAACTTTTCAATCTTCTACGACCGAAATCACGCCCTCGACTCAAACTACGAGGGAACTTTGCTGGGCTTTACAATATCTCCCCCTTGGGAAGATTCATCCTCGAATGTCGCTAGTTAGGCTCGAAATACAGGAAAAACTGAGTACACACAATTGAAACAATTACTAAATGGTTCAAGGTCTTCCTAAATTCATGACCACTCCAGATATCTCAAGAACTCATACAAAGATAGATGCATAGTTGAAATACTTGTCAAACTGAATATATACCTTATTAAACCCGACACACTTGAAGAATACCTATATTCACGATGGGAAAATAAGTAACTGAATCTCAGATTAGAGAGGAACCAACTGAAGGAAGGGTGTTACCTTCATCTGAATTTGGGCTAACTTGCCTTAGTCTTATAACGAAGAGTTAACTCATGCTGAATTCAGAGCGTACAATCATTGAATGACTAAATCTGGGATTAAACCTCCCTAACGGATGATCCCTAAACCTACAATCAACAATAAAAAATGATTACGTCTGAGACCAGACCTATTTAGCAGGAAATCTCTGAATCTGACAAAGAAGATAATCAACTGAACCCGAAATGGAGGTCAAGCCTATCTAACGGGTGACCTCTAGAGCTAATAACAAGAATACTCAATCGAATATGGGATTGAGATCAAGTCCATCTAGAGAGGGACCTCGGAATAATAATAAGAATACCCAACTGCATCTGAGATCAAGCCTATCTGACGGGTTATCTCAGAATCTGATAATACTGATACTAAAGCTGATTAACTAAGTCTACTCGCATGAATAGCTGAGTTCCCTTGGTCCCGTTTATTTGACGGGATAATACTGAACTCTAAATAGAGTACTCGAATACTACTGAGGTTTACACTGAACAGAGGTATACTAGTGGATCTGAGCAAGGTACAGAACCGAGGCTAGAGCGCTAACAATACTGAGATTACTCAAGTTTTATAACTGTTGAGAGTCCTGAGTTCTATAACTCACGAAGTTTTGAGAATCATGGCTCAACTAATATCATCGTGAAAATTGACACGGGCTCTAGACATCAGTTAAATTATCGGGTACATATACCCCCAGGACTCAATAACATAAAAGTAAAACATAACCATTCTTGACTTGTCATGACCACGGTCATTCATTCATTATCACAATCACTAAAGCATCACTTCATGTATTTAGGAATCATAGACATGCGATAATATAAGGAAACATGCTCTCGGCTCACATTCCGTTCAACAAGGTCTTGCGTCAAGCACTTAGCACGTATTTGGGTCTTGGCATGTAACAGAGAATATATAATTGGGGAAACTTTATGTTATCACGTCACAGCTCATCCATCAAACACTTAGCATGTATCAAAGGTTTAGCATATATCAAAGAGCACCTAATTGGGGGATTTTATACTACCTTTTCACTATTTATTCACTAAGGCTTTCCAACAACCACTTGGCATGCATGAGCTTTCACATAATTGGGGTTTCCTAGTCAACATGCCATAATGGCTCTAATTCCTTCACATAAGCATTTCATCAAATATATAAATAGGGAGAATGCCTTGTTTATTCTACAATTTCTTCACTCAATTGGCATGAACACATCATCTAGCAAGAAACGTGAAGAGGGTTTACCATGGACATCACATAAATATCACATACTAGGGTCAAAACTTGATAAAATTGTAAACAAACACGAGTCACGTCTCAATCATAGCATGAACATCAATTTCAACTCACATGAATCATGGAAATTCATAAACATAAAAATCTTTGAACTTCAGAAAAGGGTTCTAGAGTTTCTTGGATAAGAGGGACCCATGAATCAAAATCTACATGCAACTATCTTCCCCAGCCTGACATGTCTACTCTCTCCTATCGGCACAACTGTCCATTATTTCCAATACGACCTAAGAAAGAGGTCGCTGAAAAGTTAGAACATATGGACCTGAAGCATGAAGGGATATTGTACTTAACTTGGCGCTCAACTGAGGCTTGAGGCCTTTAACATCATGAACTTATCAAAGCAGTCTAACCCAAGAACATGCATGATATAAATCTGGACTTTGTGAATTACTAAAATCATTGCTCGAGTACTTAAGTCATGAGTTGCATGACCTGAATTTGGAGTTCAAAACTCATGGGATGTGATCCTGACTACCAAATGCACCAGAACTCCCCATTTTGTGAACTAGGAGAGTACATAACTCTCTATTATATGCATGAACATAAATTAGGATCATGGATCAGAAATGTAAAACATGAGCAGGTATTGGGACAACTTAAAGTACTGAAATGAGATTGGGTCAAGCATCAATCTTTCTTAAAGCTATTCTACCGCTTATTGGTACGTCTACTAAAATCTTAAGGTCTGACCCTGTCACTAACTCTATCATCTCTCCCTTAGACTTAAGCCATTACTCCAAGGCGGTGAACCACCATATAAACTCTGGTCTGACTATCGTCACCTTGCTCTAGAGTCGGAGATATAACAATACACATAAACAAAAGAACTTGACTCGAAGACTACACTTCAAAGAGTAAAACATCAAAACAACAACAACAACCACAACAACAATAATGGACCCAATATATTCCCACATAAGTGGAGTCTGGGGAGGGTAGATTATATGCAGTCCATACCACTACCTTTTAAAGAAGTAGAGAGGCAGTTTTTGATAGACCTCCGGTTCAAGATAGAAAGGTAGTATACGAAAGCTTCAAAATCATAGGACACCATAAAACAACATAGATACGACATCCACAACGAATTGCACATTATCAAATCGAGGACATCAAAGCCCACCTAATTACCGACTACGACTCATCCATACTCTTAGCCCTCTATCCTAATGTTTTTTCTCCAAATCTTCCTATCCAGGGTCATGTCCTCAGTCAGCTGCAACTGCCCCATGTCACGCTCTGTCACATCACTTCCCAAAGTGTAATTCCAACTCATAAAACTATCTCCTAAGATACACATCATCCATCTATAGCCCCAATAGTCATTATTTACTACTTAACACTTAGAACGAGCACCTCCAAATCTCTGATGGACCACAACACTCCTACCATAGCCTATCACTACATCGCCTATAACTTATGTTTCTAGACCATAAAAATCAAATCACGCACAACACCTTCATTCATAACTCTTTAACTTAGCTATCACGAACATCATTCACTATCTCCCTAGTCTCACCTAGCAACTCAGCGCCACTACTAACCAGATAATATGCAATAATCCTCGAGGAGCAATGCAGCCTCAAGGAACCTTGGGCGCCCTTCTACATCATACATATAACATCGAACTTGATTACAATCCAAACAAACTTAGGCCCTTGCACACACTATTTAAGCCTATTAGATCACTTTTCTATAACTAGTACCATCAAACAAGAAGTCGTCTTCTCCACTTTTATGACCACCAATCATTCAAACTTATTGTCTAGCGCTAATCTCACTCGGACGTTATGAAATAAAACATCAATAGTACTCAAAAACCGCATGCCCACTTGAACTTTATAACCAACAATAATCGATCACAATCATATGGCCCCTCTTATTTCCAATTCATCAACACATCCTTCTTTTGCGCATCATTACTATCCACCTATTTATACATCCCCAACTTAGTTCATAGCCTTATAAGTTTTGACCAAACCCCATCTTACAATTCTCAAGGACGCCCAAATTAACAACACCTATCCACCAAGTACTTTCATCAATAACTCATACCCACCAAGTACTTTCATCAATAACGCATACCCACCAAGTACTTTCATCAATAACTCATACTTTTCAATGCAATAATCATCATCAACAACTCTTTTCATACTTTAAGCAGCAATATTTCCCAAATAAGCAAGGACATAGCACTTCATTCCTAGCTTAAACATGAAATAAAATTCAGCTATATATATAAATATATAAATTCAACAATTGGCCCTTACCACTTTTCTTGTCACCACCACTCCAAACCCCCTAGTTTTCACCAACACAAGAACAACAAGACGCACAACAAGTTGCTAGTGGATCGAAATAGGCCTCACACGGCTCCACTAGACTTTGGTTTTGTGTTTTGAACTAGAAAATAAGATAAACAATAAAGTAACTACGCTAGTGAGTCAAAAGAGCCCCACAAAACTTCACTAGACTTGATTATCTTTTCAAAAACACAATGATAACAAAATTACATAGTGGAAGAGATACAAACTTGATGCACAACATTCAATGATCTCTGAATACACATCTCATTCTGTCTCACTTATAAGACCCATAAGAGTAAGTCAATAATTTTAAATATGAGGGACTCATGACACACCAGAAGGCCCTTATCAAGCCACTCTGAGAGACCTCTGCAGCATATTACTCACTAATCTGAGAACGCTATCTGGGAGGGAATCAAAACTTAGAAATAATAATATCTAAAGAATTATACATGGGTAAGGAAGAATATCTCTACATCACAGATTCTGAGAAGGAATCTGAAAGCACCTCTGACTTGGGCTTAGTGCCTGACTTTTTATGAATCATGAATAATGCACTTCAACCATCGAAACTCAAAAACACTGATAGAATACTTTCTAACTCGATTACAATTCCACTACTATCTGCAAAGATTCAAGCTTAACTATTTTTGACACCTTGAAAATAAGGCGAAGGTGGCCTGAATAGAGGAAGTTGAGGATCTGCGTAAGCGCATAGAGAATCTCACTATAGAACGATCTAAGACTCAAAAGAATAACGATATTTCCTAAATGCCTTATAGCCTCTCGAAGAAAAGTACAGATATCTCCGTACCATTCTGCAAGACTCTACTAGACACGGCTTCATAGACACCCTGGGACACTTGAACCTTGTACTCTGATACCAAGTTTGTAACGACCCAAAATTATCCATCGAGATGCTACACAGTGCCTAGGGTCACAAGTGACCCCAAGCTAGCCCTTCACTTGGCATAACACATAAATAACTGAATAAAATGCATAAATCCAAAGGAATAAGGTGGAAGGTAACTCTATTATGAATTTTCTTGATACAAAACTGAAGTCACAAGGTTACAACTCTACTTTTCATCAAACTAAAACTCAATACATCAACTTATACTAACTATCTATGAAGCCTCTAATAGTACTGACCATGGGTAGTTGGGTCATGACTCCCAACCACCCCAACTTCATATGACTAAATAAGGAAAATACAATACTTTTCTATTATATCACTGACTCGTGGCCCTGAATCAAAAGGGGCTCATCACCTGATGACTAGAAGTTGGGAACTGATTGGACATGGTACATGTGCCACAATCTTATACCTACATTATGAGACAATGTAGCACATAGATGTATATGTGAATCAATACTTTGAGGATGTACTGAGTATGTAGGGGTGAATGTATATGTACAAAATAGTGTCAATCTTCTTCAATCAAGTCATGCATACAATATGGGATAACTCACATGGCTTGAACAAGTATAAAATGTAAAGCTCATAAATCATGTAGAATAAAGCGTGTAGCACATCTCGTGAGTCATCATACTTTAACTTGAAATCACAAATCTCCTCTCATTCTCAACACTCAAGGGATAAAGGAACTTTACACGATACTTGCAAATCATTCATGTGCCTCATGGAGAGTAAAACCTCATCAATGCTCAAGATCTCATAACTCTTTTTGAACTCAAATACTCAGAATTCAGAATCATATAACTTTGAAACATGCTTGAAGGAATTTCATTCACTTTAGGAAAATATCTCATTTCAAGCTTTAAAAAAAAATCATTCTATCTCGAAAGGGAAAAACATTCTAGTTTATGGAAACAACTTACCTCAATGCTTTATGAAAATATTATAACAAGGGAAGATGCTTTCATTTAGGAAAATAACTCACATCAAGAAAATACCTTGGTTAGGGAATATTTTTGCAATTCAACCATTTAGGAAAATAGACTATAGGGAAGGAAAATAAGCATTTAATTTCAAAGTTTGAAAGGCAAGGGAGGTTTTCATAACCGACATAAACCATGCGAGCTACATGGATTCCAATGTTTTGTCCTCCTAAGGAAGAGACCCCACGTTGGGGAGGAGCATCATACTCTTGCCAAGGAGTATAACCTATGTCTAGTGTCACTAAACAAAAATCAACCTTGGGCCCACATAATCAAATCGACCTCAGTCCTACTCATAAGCATAATATAATCAGGCTTAGGCTCACATCCTAAGGTGGCACGTAGTTTTTGAGGTAAGAAACCATAGTATCTTACCCGCTCGATGTTAAATACTACTTCCTTTAGATTACCTGGGCTCATCTCATAAAAATCCACTTTTAGACCAATCTCATGGTTCACCACGAACCCATTAATCAAATCAATAATCTCGTATAGTGAAGTGGATTTCAAAGCTTTCGGACCATTAGGTCAATTCATTTCTCAATCATCTCAAAATACTCAAAACATGGGTGCTCATAGCACAAGAGTTCATAATTTCACAAGTCTCAAATAGGGCTTACTAACCCATGATTCAATCTCAAGTTAAAGCTTATCAAAAGCATAATATATAGCATATAGATTCATAAATCATGTGGAAATCTGGGAATTTCAGCAATTTACCTCAAAATCTCAATATAGTCATATGCTTCAATATCTCAACAATGCAAATATTAGCTTATCAACGAGTAAAATTATGGGGTTTATACCCAGCTGTAAATACTCAAGAAAACATGTAGAAATCATGTCATTTAGCTCTCAATTCATGAGAAATATCAAGATAATGCATTTAATAATAATGGGTGAAAAATTATAATTCAAATTTATGTAAAAACCTCATATATTTCAGCAAAATCATGGTGTAATCAATCCTTTTGGGAACAGAGGTGAAACGATTACCCTTTTTCAAAACCCCACATACCTTGAGTTAGAAGCTTTGGGTGAACTCTTACTTTTGGGATGCTATTCTTGCTCTAGAGTGAGGGATCTTGAGGCCCTTGACTTGGGAACCTTGAATCTTGACTCAATTTAGAAAATCCATGGTGGATTCTTGAGATTCTTGGAAGAGGTTTTGGACATATTGGGTTCTTGATGAGAGAAAAATTGAGAAAACCCTTATAGAATGCTTGTAAATGGCTTTGATTTAGTGTTTTCACGATTTTATAGGCTTGAAAAAGTCCAAAATGCCCTTTTAAAACATATGTGCAAAACTGGAAAAAATTGAACTGGAACCCGATTTCAATGGCCTCCGCGATGTGTCACTCATCGCGATGGCTCACTGGAAAATGACAATTGGAAATTTGGGCTTCTCTGTGATGTGCCATTATCACGGAGTCCCACTGGTTGGGACCTGAAACAACTCCACGATGCGCCACTCACTCAAATGATGCAGTTTTACGACTAAGGCTTAAATTAGTCATAATTTCTTACCCGAGTGTTGGATTTGGGCAAATCTTATATCGATGGAAAGATTATCATATTTCCCACATGATAAAAAGTATAAATTAGGTAAATTCTTTATGGTTAAAACATTACTCATTTAGGAAGAAACTTCTCAATCTTTTAGGGCGAAATCACGCTTCACTTGACACGCCCTATGACTCAAACTATGAGGGAACTTTGTGGGTATTTACACTTATTTTATGTGTCCTTATTTTATGTGTCTCCATTTGATTGGATATGGAGTTTAAGTAACAAATGATGACTTAGTAAAGTTTATAAAATTATCCCTTTTAAAGGCACTTTAATGTTTATTTTTTAGTTGTCTTTTCTTATTAAGTGGGACTCCATAAGGATAAAATGGGGATAATGCTATTAAATAGTTGTCAAATAGAAAAATATGAATTCTTTATACGACGGATCAAAAAGAAAATGATGATGCATAAAAAGACGGAGGAAGTATATCATATCAAATCTCTAATATTACTCCCTCCTAATTTATATAATACTTTTTGAAAAAAAAGGTCAAAAATATTCTTTTATTTTCATTTATTAGCTAAATTTATTCTTCATTATACTATTGGGCTAAATATACCCCCATACTATTTGGCTAAGTATACCTCCGTTGTTATACTGTCAGACTAAATATGCCCTCATCATTATCAAACTTAACAAATATATTCCTCAACTGGATGATTTCCTTCAAGTCAATCAAAATTAAACAATTTAAATTGAAATTATTCTATTTTCTCTTTTACTCAAGAGAAAATTATTCATTTACTGACGTTGTTATGGTACTGCATTACTACTATGGTAGTACAGACAAGAATAATTTGGTGAGAATGGTCTACCTTAGAAATTGATGGATTGCATGCCTGTTATGATTTCGACAGAGGAAGAAGATGAGAAGATTGAAGAGATGGATTTTGAATTTAATTTGGCATGGGTAATTTTAGTTTAGTAGGTTGAGTTTGAGTTAAAGAGAAAATCGGGTAATTTCAATGCAAATTAAATACAAAAATCACTCATTAGTGGGTATGTTTGTTAGGTTTAATAACAGTGAGGTATATTTAATTCGATAGTATAATAATGGGGTTAAAATCGTTTACACCCCCCAACTTTACTGTAAAAATCAAACATCTCCTTTAACTTTGAACAATAGTCATTCTCTCTCCTTTTTCCTATTTGATTTTTTAAAATACCTATTTTACCCTTATATTTATATCAACATTTGTATCTTTTTTTAAAAAAACTTTTTTATAAATTTTTTTTATTTTTAATTTATATAACAGATTTTCTATACAATTTTAAAATTATTTTTAGGATAAAAAAAAGAGAAATATTAATTGAGTGTATAATTTAATGACAAATTATAATGAAATAAATGAGCAAAATAGTAAAATTAATTTTATTAAAAATCAAAACTCTAATATATATTTATACGTGAAAATAATAGATAATTATAATTTTATAAATATATTTCAATGTAGGTATACAAATTCTCCAAACCACCTTTTAACATTAGTAAATTCTTTTATAATTAATTACAAAATCTAAAGGTACTTTTTACATTCAAAATTTTTATATTATATGTATTAAGTATGTATGTGAGTATGTAATTACATGTATAGATGCATATTTTAATTTTCTCTTATTCTTTAATGTCTATATAGATAAATGAGTTTTGGTTGTTAATATGAATTATTTTTTAAATTATAATTTCAAATTCATCAACAACAATCATTTGATTTGTAACAAATATACATCGACAACATCATATCTAGTGAAAATTTTCAGTGAGGTCTGAGGAGGATAGGGGTACACAAACCTTACCTCTACCATGGAGAGGTAGAGAGATAGTTTTCGAAAGACCCTCGACTATTAATTATTTTGTATACTTACATTTAAATATATTTAAAAAATATAATTACGTATTATTTTCACGTATAAATATATATTAGAGTTCTAAGTTTTAATAAGATTAACTTTTACTATTTTGCCCATTTATAATATTATAGTTTTTCATTAAATTATATACTCAATTAACATTTCTGACTTTTATTCTTTTATCTTAAAAGTAATTTTTAACTTTTATAAAAAAATATGTTATATAGATTAAAAATAAAAAAATATATTTATAAAAAGTTTTTTCTAAAAAAAGATATACAAATGTTGATATAAATATAAGGGTAAAATAGGTAATTTAAAAAATCAAATAGGAAAAAGGAGGGAGAATGATTATTGTTCAAAGTTGGGGGGGGGGGGGGGTTGATTTTTACAGTAAAGTTCGGAGGTGTAAACGATTTTAACCCTATAATAACGAAATATATTTAACTCGATAATATAGGGATGGGAAATTCTATATATAATATAAAGGAAAGTCACAGATAAAGGTTATATGGCACCTCTCTATGACCTTCACTCATATTTATTCTTTTTCTCCTTTTTGAGTTTTTTTCTATTTTTTTTTATGTTCTATTTTTATTTAATATCGTTTATTATAATAACAATAAAAGATTTTATTAGTAATACTCTTCTCATTCATGAAATTATTTATTGAGTTAAATTCACAATGTCCACATACTAATAAAATAATTTTTATTGTTACATTAGCTTAAATTCCTTATTTATGACGAAAAAGAATTTAGAAAAGCCTTTAACAATTAGATTATATAAATATATATATGTGTGTGTGTGAAAATTACTATAATATTGATATAAAATTAGAATTAATAATATTAAAAGAATAGTCACAAATGCTGTGTCGTGACAAGCCACTGCCTTAAAAGCGATTTCGGCCTAATTTCGGTGCAAATCCTTCTAGCCGATCACCCCCCAAGGCTCCACAGCTACTTTCAAAAACGTGCACTTATGGCTGAAAGTTTGGAGGTTGCCTAAACCAATTGACCAAAATAATTCAAGAAGAGGAAAAGAAGAAGACTCTTTTCTTTTTCTTTCTTTTTGTTGTATCTTTTCTTTTCTCTATAGGTGCTCCTTATATAGTATATTGAAGTTGACAAAGACGGGTGAATTTTAAGTTATTGATGGTGAGCATTAATGGTATTCAAAGCCATTACTACAATGTCGTTGAATTTACGTTCTAAAGGAGGTATGTTCACTTTACTTTTAACGTAGAAGTGTTCTACTCCTCTGAAATGTATGTTTTATTTTTTATTCTTTGCATTACACAAATGATTATGAATAGTATTGATGTTACAATCCCCTACTACTATAAAAAATAAAAAATAAGAATAAATTCTGGGCAAAATGAAGTAACATGTACTTAAGTGTCAATATCTTTCGATTTGAATTGACACGTAGGGATATGAGGCAACAACAAATATTCAAAAAGTAAAGTACTTTTAAATTAGATAGACATAAGTTGAGACCCCCACAACACATACCATATCCTTCATTTTAAGCAACCTCCGTGATACTATAAAGTGCTTTTATGATCATGTACACAAACCTTGGGTCTCATGAGTGCTCTAGAAAGATGACCCAAGTCTTTCATAAAAAGGTGACCAATCTTTTACACTCACGTAGGTGATCCATCAAGTCTATCTCAGAGACCACCTTAAGGCTATGGATCACTAAGAGCAAAATTAAGCTCAACCTTATAATACACTACCTCACGCCATAGGGCTAAGATATGTAGTGTTTATTGAAGGCCTATATGAATTTCGTTTGACCACAAATAGGTATCCACCATATTACCTCAATCCATGGGCTTTGGCCATATCCCCATCAACGATCAAGAATTATTTTTCTTGTCAAATCCTTGGTTATAGGATCCACTAAATTTCTTTCAAACCTTACATATTCCAAGAAAATAACACCATGTTTCAACAATTGCTTAACTGCACCATGTCAGATGCGAATATATTTCTTTTTACCATTGTATACACTATTTTTAGCAATATCAATTATCGTCTGTGAGTCACAATGTAAAGAGACTAGTGACACTTGTCTTCCCCATAAAGGCACATCTGTTAAAAGATTTCTCAGTCACTAGGCTTTTTGTCCTTTCAACTCGAGAGCAATGAATTCAGATTCCATGGTAGAATGTGCTATACAAGTCTGCTTTGAAGACTTTCATGAAATACATTTTCACCCAAAGTAAACACATTGCAACTGGTCAAGCTAACTTCATAATTGTTAGTCACCCAGTTTGAATCACAAAAACCTTTTAAAACAACAGAAGATTTATTAAAATGCAAACATCAATCCATAGTACCTCTCAAATATCTTAACAAGCAATGAAGAGCATTCCAATATTCACTACTAGGATTATGAGTATATCAACTCAATCTACTAACAATATAAGCTATATTAGGCCAAGTATAGTTCATAAGAAATATTACACTCCCAGTTATTTTAGCATATTCAATTTGAGAAATACTGGAATCTTTATTCTTTTTCAAGTGTATGCTAGGATCATAAGGAGTTCTCATTGAAATTACATCAAAATAATCAAACCTTTTCAACACCTTTTCAATATAATGAGACTGACACAAACAGAAACCATTAACGGTTCTTTTGATTTTATCCCTAAAATCACATCGGCTTCTCCAAGGTCTTTCATTTCAAATATAGAAAATAAAAATTTCTTTGCCTCATAAACAACATTAATATTAGGGCCAAAGATTAACATGTCATCCATATATAAACATATAATTACACAATCTGATCCTATCATTTTAGAATAAACACAGGTATCAGATGAATTAACAATAATGTTATTATCCATTAATGTGAAATTAATTTTTTTCATACCACTGTTTAGGTGTCTACTTAAGCCTATATAAGGACTTTCTCAATTTGCATATTTTATCCTTTTGTTATGGGATTACAAAACCCTCAGGTTGAGTCATATTGATCTCTTCCTCTAAATCACCATTTAAAAATATAGTTTTGACATTCATTTGGTGTTCCACAAAATTATGAATAGTGTCTAGAGCAATAAGAGTTCTAATAGTTGTTATTTTAGTCACATGAGAATAAGTATCAAAATAATCAACATCTTTCTTTTGGTTAAAACACCTAATCACAAGTCTAGCCTTATATTTATCAACTCTACCATCAGGCCTCAATTTCTTCTTTAATATCCACTTGCTATTTATGGGTTTACAACCTTTAGGCAAATCTACAAGTCTCGGATATGATTATACATTATAGAGTCTGATTCACTTTTAATAATCTCTTTCCAAAATATTTCATCTACTGAACTCATTACTTCATCATAAGTCTTAGGGTCTTCTTTTATTATGAGATAGAAACTAATTCATCATTTAAAGTATCGATATCAAAATTCTCAGTTAAGAAGGTGGTGATAAAATCAGGACCAAAACTAATCTCAGTTCTATGCTTTTTACTCCTTCTAAGTTCATTTTCATGCTCATTAGCAATAACATCATATGCAGATATAACATAAGAGTTAATAGACATAGATACAGAAGTATTATTTTGCACATCACTAGGCACATCATTTTTCAAAGGAAAAACATGCTTAAAAAAATTCTGCATCTCTAGATTCACAAATAGAATAATCATTTAATGACATAAATCTATATGCAACACTATTTTGAGCATAACCAATAATGACAGTGTTAAAGATTTTAGAGCCTACATTTACCCGTTTAAAATTAGGTAGACTAATCTTAGTCAAACACCTCCACACTTTATAAACTTTTTAATTAGGAGCGAATCCTTTTCATAATTCATATGAGGTCCTGTCTAACCTTTTATGAGGGACTCTATTATGAATATAACATGCAGATAAGATAGCTTCCTCCTACATATAGTTAGATAGACCCGAGCTTAAAAGCATAGAATTCATTATTTTCTTAAGGGTTCTATTTTTTCGTTAGACTACACCATTTTATTGGGGAGTATAGGGAGCACTAAACACATGGATAATACCATTTTTCTTACAAAAATCTTCTATAATTTTAGTACTATATTCACCGTCCCTATCAGATCTAAATCTCTTGATTTTCCTGTCTAATTAATTTTTTACTTTTGGTTTGAATTTTAAAAATATACTTTCAGCCTCATCTTAGAATTAAGTAGATATACCTTAGTGTACCTAGAAAAGTCATCAACAAAAGTAATATAATACTTCTTTCCACCTTTACTAATAGTGTTCTTAAAATTTACTAAGTCTGAATGTACTAATTCAAGAAATTCGGTCTTTCTACTAGTAATATATTTTAAAAAAAAATTGGCATGCTTTGCTTCTACATACACAGGACATTTAGAAATATCATCAATATTTACTGCAGGAACTAATCTCATTTTTCTAAGTCTTTTAATAGAAGCAATATTAACATGACCTAGTCTATCATGTCATAAATTAATAAACTCAGCAATATAAGCAGAATTATGAATATTTGCATTATCGACAATCTCTTGATCAATGTTCAGTACAAATAATTCTCCACAAAGATATCCTTTCCTGAAAAAGTTTTTTTCATGAGAAATAATTGTTTTATCAGCTTTAAAAATAAGTTTAAGGCTTATTTTGTTGAGAAGTGCTCAAGAAATTAAGTTTCTGAGAAGCGAGGGAATATACAGAACATTGTTCAAGGCTAATATTTTTTCAGAAGTTCATTTAATTAAATTTTTTATTTACCTATAACTCCAATAGTAGTGGATTTACCCATGTAGACACACTCACCATCGGTGAATTCCTCAAAGTCATGGAATAATTCTTTGTTTGTGCAGAAATGTCTTGAAGCGCTTGTGTCCAACACTCAATCAGTCTTGTTAGCTACTAGATTTGCCTCAACAAGTAATGCAGTAATTACTTCACCACCTTAAGTAAGATGAGCTTGTACGTTATCTTGTCCTCCCTATTTTGACTTTTGTCCTTTTCTTAGATAACACTGGACAACCCTATGGCCAAGTTTTTCGCAGCCAAAACAAGGCCCCTTTGTTTTTTTAATTTGACTTTCTGGCTTGTTGAAATTATTTTTCTTCTTCACTTGTTCTTTATTTTAGACATTATTTTATTTGCCTTCGTACCTGTCTTTTGCAATAGTATCAGAAGATTTCACAAAGTTAGCTTTAGACGAATTAAGTGAAAGAGCTTTCATCTTATCTTTGAGACGTTTTGCCTCCTCTGTTCTCATGTAACTGATAAGTTCTTAGAGAGTTAAATTCTTTTTCACTTGTTTCAATTGATTTCTGTAATCACTCCAGGTGATGGAAAATTTTCAGTAGAACATTATCCTGAAGGATCTCACACATCTCTATGCCTTCATTGAGAACATCAGTAGTTAAATTTTTATATTCGTGTACTTGTTCCATGATTAATTTATTGTCAATCATTTAAAATTTAATTCATTATCCGACAACATATTTTTTCTTTCCTGCATCATCAACACCATATTTCTTTTCTAAATTGTCCCAGATTTCTTTAGCAAATTTATAGATAACAAATAAATAATTAGTCATATGGTTCAACAAATGTCCTCTACTATTTTGTTATTCTTTTCGAATTTCTTTTTAGTAATATCATCAACCACAACAGTGTTAGATCCAGTAGTAATATTAGAACCATTAGTAAGAGGTTCATTAAACAAAACATAATAAACTTCTAATTGTTTGAAGAAAATTAAAAGTTTCTGTGACCAACATTTAAAAAAAATACTATCCAATGGCTCAAATTTTGACAAATTAGGAAAAAAATTGTTCAAAGAAATAGCCATCTATCAATATTGGAAGTAAGGAAATCGCTTTCAAATTATTGAGAAAATTTACTACAATATTGATATAAAATTGGAATTAATAGTATCAAAAGAATAGTCACAAATGCTGTGTCATGGCAAGTCACTGCCTTGAAAGCGATTTCGACGTGACTCCGATGCAAATCCTTGTACCCGGTCGCTCCCCAAGGTTCCACAGCTACTTCCAAACACATTCACCTGTGGCTGAAAGTTTGGAGGTTGTCCAAATCGATTGACCAAAATAATTCAAGAAGAGGAAAAGAGGAAGTCTCTTTTTCTTTTTCTTTCTTTTTGTTGTATCTTTTCTTTTCTCTGTAGGTGCTCCTTATATAGTATATTGAAATTGAAAAATATGGGTAAACTTTAAGTTATTAATGGTGAGCATTAATGGCATGTAAAGCTATTACTACAATGTTGTTGAATTTACGTTCTGAAGGAGGTATGTTCACTTTTTTTTTAACGTAGAAGTGTTTAACTCCTCTGAAACGTATGTTTTATTTTTTCCTTTTTATTCTTTGCATTACACAAATGATTATAGATATTATTGATGTTACAATATGTGTGTGTGATACTCTCTATGACATCCATTTCTATTGATCTTTTTCATTATTTTTGATACTTTTTCTTTATTTTTTTCATTAATTAATTTATTTAACAATTAAAAAGTGTATCATATTTATTACATCTAATTACATATTATGAGTTACAAAAATTTATTTGTATACCAAGAGTGACATTTATTTATTTTTTCTCGGTTTTTTTATTTTGGACATCTTTCTTATTTTTTCTTTTTCCCACAACAAAATACAAAAGTATAATTTATCCATAATCATTTTTATCTATAGTTAAATTGAATAGTTAATGAAGTATAATTTCTCTATGACCTCTATTCATATTTAACTGTTTTGTTCCTTTTTGACATTTTTTCCTTCAGTCTTTACTTAATCAATTTGTTTAATAATTTTAAAAAATCTATCATAGTTATTATATCTAATTGTATTTCATAGGTTACAAAAAACACTTCATTTGTTTGCATTCTTTACTTAAACAACATGTTTCTTCAACTTTCTTCTTTATGGACTAACAAATCTATAAATAAAAATCATGAAATTGTTGGATGCACATTTCCATTTTCTTCTTCTTTTTTGATTTCTTTCCTTCATTTCTTTTTTCATAAATCATGTGTTTAATAATTAAAAGAGATGATATACAAAAGAGGACATGCTAATGTGGCCACCACATTGATGAAGATCAAATGTGTATTTTTAGAATTTGGTGTTGTGCATTAGAAACAAAACACAAGTTCATCAACATGAAAAAAATAAACTTGATGGATAGAGAATTCATCATCAAGAGATGGTTACATTAGTTGGTACAAGCTCATCAAGATTAAAGCAAAAGATGAGCATCTCTTTTCTGAGAATATGTTCATCTTTAACACACAATCTACTACGAATAGTCCTCTCTTTTCTTTCTACCTACGACAATTTGCATTGCGTTGTTGATTAAATTTTTATCAGGCAATTCAAGCTTTGTAACATTTTTAGCCTTTCTTTTGATGTCTAATAATGATGATTAATTAAATTATTCATTTGTATGAATAGTTCAAATTAAAAATAACATATATATTTATTTATAATTTGGTTGCTCTTAAATAAGCTTGCTTTATTATATGCCATGGTAGGTTAATTGAATATCAGTTAAATGTAATTTTATTTTTTTATTTTTATCGTCATATATTGTGATTTGGGTTTCATTAAAAGTTCTCTTCGTCTGTAAGTAATTTTTATCTTTTATGTATTATTTTTCTTTCTTTTCACTTTCTCCCATAATTGTGTAGAATATGAACTTAACGATCCTTCATTTAATCATGAAAGACACCATTTTCTTTTTTAAATTTATCTATATATAATATAAAGGTAAATAAAAGAAAAACAGTGTGGTACCTCTCTTACGTTAAGGATACAATTGATTTTTTTTTTTTTGCTTTTTTTAAAACCTTTTTTCATTTCTTTAAATAATCTATTATTAATTAAGTAAATTAGCAAAACACTCATAAATAAATTTTCCTTAGCAACAAATTCAATCTCCTATAGTAATTTGTCTTAATAAGCCATGTAATTCTTCACATTAATAACAAAAAGTTCAATTAAAATTGAGTTAGCTCACGCAAATCCGATTTGACTTTGTATATGACTACTCAAATTTATTATCCTTTTTTCTATTTTCTTTATTCTTTATTATTTATTTCATGTTCAATTTTTTTCACACTACTTTTTTTATTCTTAAATTAAGATTTAAAATGTATGTCATAATCTCTATCGTAAGTGTTAGAAACGAGAAAGAGACTTTGATTACGGACCAAATATTAACTATAAAATTATGAGCATTCAAGTACATTTTAATTTGTGATATATCTATTCTTTTTCATCCTTTGTCAATCAATTCAAATTCAAGATTACATATAGATGGGCCATAAAATTATTCAAAATGAAAGAACCTTTGGGCCATAAAAATTTGGCCCAAATTTGACCACTACAGTAAAATGACATGTTCACACTATAAACTAGTTAGCTTTTAGACATTTTGAGTCTCTTCAATCCTAAATTTAAATTTCTAAGATTACTTTATTTATTATCATTTTTCAATACATTGAAAGTTATCCAATACATGGGAATGGACAATTTATGTATTCTATTTTAATTTCAGTTAATAATTACATAATTAAATAATTGTCAAAAGTAGTAGTGTGTAATTAAGAAAACAAAAATTAATCAGAACAAAGTTATTTATTAGTTGTTGCTAGTTGGTTATATTTTTTTCTTTTTACATTTGAGGTAGTTTAATTTTAGTTAAGTTTATACTTTGTACATTTTTTGAGAAATTTAATTAAATTATTTTATTTAAGTGTCGCCCAAGCTTAAAGGCAAATTCTACAGGGTGGTAATCCGTCCGGCCTTGTTGTATGGAGCGGAGTGTTGGCCAGTTAAGAACTCCCACATCCAAAAAATGAAGGTGGCAGAAATGCGGATGTTGCGCTGGATGTGTGGACTGACTAGAGGGGATAGAGTTCGGAATGAGACTATCCGTGAGAAGGTTGGTGTGACTTCAGTGGAGTGCAAGATGCGGGAAGCACGATTGAGATGGTTCGGACACGTGAAGAGGAGGGGCATGGATGCCCCGGTCCGTAGGTGTGAGAGGCTAGCGTTGGATGGTTTTAGGCGGGGTAGGGGTAGGCCGAAGAAGTACTGGGGTGAGGTGATTAGGCGGGACATGGAACAGTTACAGCTCACCGAGGACATGACCCTAGATAGGAAGGTCTGGAGGACGCGAATTACGGCAGAAGATTAGGGCCAATTTGGGTCGCTAGTGTAGGGAATTACTTGGTGGGGGTTTTATTCCTGTTATGATTCCGTGTTCCGTGTTCCATATTTTATTACGAATCTATGTGATTTCCTCTGCTTTCCTCTGTTTTATATTACTTATGGGTGCCGTATTTATGTTATGTAATCTGCTTCTGTGCTTGACTATGTGTTTGTGTGGTATCTCGTGCCTTGAGCTGGGGGTCTATCAGAAACAGCCTTTCTACTTCATCAGAGGTAGAGGTATGGACTGCGTACATCTTAACCCCCCCAAACCCCACTAGATAGGAATACACTGAGTTTGTTGTTGTTGTTGTTGTGTTGAATTTTTATCACGCTAGTTCGATTTTATGATTTTTTTTAATAAATATGAAAACTAGTGTATGAATATAGAGTTTTAATAATAACATGTTTTGGTATGCTTAAAATTTTGTTACTTTATATTTTTTTATAGATAGATATATTAACAAAATACGTCATAGTTAAATGTAAGAAATTATTTTTCTAAACTATTTGACAATATTTTTTGTTTCCTTAACATTCTTAAAAAAAAATGTGGCTAAAATTTATTTATCATTTTTTCATGAACCATGACTAGAATTTATACTCACTGCTATGAAATTTAATTATGCTATAGACTGTAATTATAAGGAAATATTTAATTTACAAGAAATACACGTATAGTACGTAATTTTATCCATGATAAATAATTTGTATCTATCTTCACATAACTAGCGAGAATTTATAAAATTTTCTTTAGATTAAGTATAGTAATTAATAAAATAATTAGATTTAATAATCTATTTATTCAATTATATTTGAGTCTTATAAATAAGATCCTGCAAATTTAAATTGAGACAAATGAAAACACCTCCAATCAAGTGATAATTCTTAAATTACTTAATTAGGATGAAGCTTGAGTGAAACAAAGTAATTTTCTTAAAACTTTTTTTTATAATTAATTAGTCAAAGTTAATATAATCATTTATTTAAAAAAAAAACTATATTTGAAACTTACAAGCTATGAAATTGAACGCATCATTGACAACACTAAGTACACTAGATCAATAAAGATATCATTCCGATGAATCAAGTCTAAAGTAAAATTTAGTAAGGTTAATTTGTTTAAATTTGTTATAATTGGTTAGTAAAAAACAACTAAATTTAATCACTAATTTATTTAGATATAAATTATTGTACGAATATACTTCTATGATAACTATGTTCAATTATTAATCTTTGGTTCAATTAATTTTAACTACATTTGTAATAATTATTAATTAATTTGATTTAATAGTAGACGATAAAATCATTGTTCAGATAGACGAGATTTGAAACTTTAAACAATATGACAACTTTTATAACACTTGATCAAGATAAAACTTATATGAGACATGATACCATTTTCTTTATATTCGTTATAAATAACAAATTGAAAATATTATATTATGATTACTTATTTATTCAAATTATATCTCAAATTTACTAGTAAGACCTATTAAGATTGAATCAAATAAAATTATATTATAATCACTTATTTATCTAAACGATATTTCAAATGTACTACTAGTAAAATTCAATAAGATCAAATCAAATCAAATGATTAGCACATTTACTTATCTTAGATTGATGGTGCTTGATTTTATTATAACGATTATTCAATCACTATATAAATATGATATAATATCTCGCTCTCAAATGTGACCTTTTTAGTTTTTAGTGTTCATACAGTAAATTTCTACTCATGATAAAAAATAATTATTAGCTATAAAATTTTATCAAAAATTATTTTGCCATAACAAATAGTTATGGAACTTGAAGCAAAATTATTTAGAACTTGAAACAAAAATACGTATTTAGATACATTATTTTAATTGAGATAATTTATTGTACTTAAGAAATTAGTAATGTTGTTGTAATTTTATTATGAGAAAGGCATGTCAAGTTATACTTATGCGAGAGCGTTTTTTTACCGACAAAGGATAAGAGTAAATTTTCCTTTTCAAGCAATTATTGATTAATGTACGTAATTTTTTTCTGCCACTTTTACTCCTCCGATGTCTTCTTTTATAAAATTATATGAAATTAAACCAATATTTTTTATGAGTAATTAATTTTTATTTTTATTTACATAATTTTTAAAAAAATAATTAAGGTGTGTGAAAATTGTGGAACTACACTAGGCATGTTGTAGGTGAAAATTAAAAAGAACTAAAAATTTTAATAACTAAAATCAAAGATAGGTAAAATTTATCTGCTATCACCTAACATTGATTCTGTCAAATAATTTTTTTTAAAATTTTTTAAACATAAATGTCATTTAACTTTAAAATTTAATATATATGTAACATAAAAGTATTCTATCTTTAAAATTTAGTACACAAAAAATATTTGGCTATAATTTTGTGTACTATTTAGAAAATAACAAATTAAATGACATATTAATAACAAATGTCTTTGACCAAAAAAAAATAACAAATGTCAGTAATTAATAATAGTGCTTAATCAAAGTCCATACTAATAACAAATATTAATAAATATAATTTAATTTTATTAATTATTATATTTGTTATTAATATGTCCTTGAATTAAGTAATTTTATTAATTATTACATTTAAATAGATTTAAGTTCTATTTAAATATAATTTAAAAATATTTTATCATTGATAGTCAAAATTCAAAATACTTTAAATATGGTAAACATTAATATATTATTGTAATAGATGAAAAAATATCATAAATCACAATAATTAAAAATTTAAATTATTTTAATGATTGATTATCTAAATTATATCTATATCACATACATTGAGACAAAAAATAGCACGGATCTGTCGTTGTCTAGTATCTATATAAATGTGAAATGTTATAAATAAATTAAGTCAAAATTTTGTATTATAGATACATCGGTTTCAACATGCTTGTCAGCTGCTTCAATAATGATTTTATCATATCACACCTAATTAATTATTATAAGTCATTTATGTATTAAAAATTAACAATATTTAATTAAAAAAGATATTTATGACATGTCTGCTTCAACCATCATTTTACTAAGTATCACCCATAATTAATTATTATAAGTCATCTAAGTATCAAAAAGTTAATAATATTTAATAAAAAGGATGAAATAGACATAAAATGATAAATTAACCCCTGATATTTTAAATTAACTTTCGGCTTATATGAGGCCCACTTAAAATTTTTGCAATTCCGGCATGCTTGTCAGCTGCTTCAATCGTGATTTTACTATATCACCCCTAATCAATTATTATAAGTTATTTATGTATTAGAAAGTTAATACTATTTAATTAAAAAAGAAAAATAGACATTTAACATATCTTCTTTAGCTGCTTCAACCGTCATTTTAGTAAATATCACCCCTAATTAATTATTGTAAGTCATCTAAGTATGAAAAAATTAATAACATTTAATGAAAAAGGTAAAATAGACACAAAATGATAAATTAACTCTTTATGTTTTAAATTAACTTGACGTCTTATATACCTACTTAAAATTTTTTTCACAAATATTTTTTGTAATAATTTTGCTATATCACTTTTAATTAATTGTTGTAAGTCATTTAAGACATGTCTGGTTCGCTGTTTCAATCGTAATTTTACTCTATTACCTCTAATTAATTATATGGCCATCTAAGCATTGTGTCACTTAAATTGACATTTGTGATTTATTTATCTCATTTATAAAGGATGATAAACAGATAACAGATCGACATGTTTGCTTGTGTTACCTACTTAGATATTTTCTTTCGTATTTGTATATTTTAATTTTCTTTTTAATTTGTTATATATTTAAGAATTACGTAAAAAAATTATAAATCATAATAATAAACAACTTAAAATAATTAAAAATACGTAAAAAATTTAATTGACTCTTTAAATTTTACTACCTCCACATAAATTGAGACAGAAGAGCAAGAACTATAAATCACAATAATTAATAAATTAAAATATTTAAAAAATATATAAAAAATTTAGTTCACTTTTAAAATTGTATCAATACCATATAAATTGAGACAAAGAGTATAACAAATGTTATTTAAAAATTATGTTAAAAATATTATAAATAACAATAGTTAAACTAAAATTGTTCTTCATGTTGGCCCCCATGCTAACACAGGTCATATCTCCCTCGTCAATATCACAAAATGCAAGCTACAAATTATTGGAGTTTATAATTTTGTAATTTATCAATAAAAAAATATTATTTTTCACCTTTCTTTACTTAAACTATATTAATTACTATTACTCAGGGATTAATATTAAGTTATTTATACTTGTCGTATATATTAAATTACCAATATTTATTAATTTATAAAAAATAATAGTATTTATACTTGTCCTTTGTATTAACTTATCAATATAATTAATATTATTGTCAACCTTACTTTATTTAAATTATATATAAAATATTATAATTAAAGATTCAGGGAGCATACGCCTTGCTCCATATCAGATAAAACGCCCTGTCTTGCACCTACATATTTATAAAAATTGTTGCATATAATGTTATTGGTAGATTAAATTTAAAGAAAATGCAATTGTAAATTTAAAAACACATGCGCACTTTACTTAATTGTGTATTACTAAGTAGAGAAAATTGAATGAAATGTGTCATTTAAGTCTTGAATGAAGGATTGGTGACATTGACCAACTTAAAGGGTCAAACATAATTAGAAAACTTGATTACGTTAATTGTGGACTTGATTAATATTTTCAAAACTTTTTAATCTTTTAAAAAATACAAATCACCCACTTTCAAAAATACAAATCAACCCATACCTCTCTCCTATCCAAATCATCAATTGTAACTCTCCCCCCTCTCTCTCTCTCCCCCAACCAACAGTTCAGTAAAATTTCTCCCTTCAATCCTCGACGACTTTAACCTCCAGCGAAAAATAGTTGGGTAAGTTCCTTTTCAACTTTCAAGCATCAATCAACGTGACAGCAGTGTTCTCTGACGACAATAATTTTGATGAGTGATCTATTTATACTGTTTCCAACGAACTTCTCATTCGTTGTAACAAGTTGGTTATATGTTATAATAGATAACCTACCTGGTGCAACAGATGAGTGATCTGTTTCAACATATGAGTGGGCTTTTTTTATTATTTCCAATAAATTACTCATCCGTTACAACATGTTGGTTATATGTTGCAAGAGGTAACATACCTGATGCAACAGACCAGCCATCTATTTAAACAGATGAGTGATCTATTTTTATTATTGCAATAAATTACTCATCCATTGCAACAGGTTAGTTATATGTTGTAACAAATAACTTACCTGGTGTAACATATATGTAATCTGTTGGAACTGTTATTTTACTATTGTACATACCAGATATATTGTTATCCCTTTTTAATGATGTATTAATCAATTATAATCTATTTTATGTTTCTTTTATTTTTAGATTATATGGCTCTCAAAAGAAAAAAATCAAATCAAGTCCAAGTAAAGGAACAGGTAAAGCAACTAGGCTACATCTACCACTTTATGAGCTTGCTTTACAAGCGTTATCTCAATTAAAAGTAGAAGATAATGAGCATGGGGAAGAGAAATATTTCAAAATAGATGATCCAAATGCTAATAGCCCTTCCACTAAAGAGTTGGTCAACACCTTCAGCATTGATAGTTATCCTGTGAGAATGCAGTACGATGGTGCCATATATTTACCGGGTGATTTTGTGGTTAAGTCATCCATGAAATTTTTTTTGACACCTTCAGAAAAATACTGCGAGAATAAAATTTGGAAGATTATTTCAGGGACAGCTGCTTTGGGTGATATCTTGATTTGTCCGAGGACAATAATGCTCGTTTTCAAATGAAAATGGTATATGCTCTTCTCAAGTGTAGGTTTATGTATGAAAACAAAGATAAGATGGATGAGGTATGAATAAATTACTATGACATGCCTGTTTATTTTGGTTAGAGGGAGTTTGCCATAGTTATTGAGTTAAAATGTTATCCTCCTTCTCCTTCTTAAGTTATACCTATTCTAACCCAAATTAAAACACCCCGCACACCTAAAAAAGGCAAAGTCAAGTCGAGTGATCGTGATTACTTGGTGTCCCTTGTTGTTCAAAGCTTCAAAAATATAAATTTGACAGAAACGTTGAAAGGTAAAAGACTTTCAAAGAAGCACAAGCAATCATTGTGCTTGGTTTGGTTTGTACATAATATTCTTTGAGCGAGAGACGTTAACAACAACTTACCACTTGGTTTGATAAAGCTCTCCAAGGACCTTGAGACATTTAACAGCTATCCTTGGGGTTATGAGAGCTTCAAAATGACTGTCAAATATTTGTTGACTCCGTTAACGCCAAAGATAGTTAACTTATATGGCTTTCCATGGGCTTTCATGGTAAATATTTCTTTTATCACGACATAATTCATTTTTGTATTCAATAATGTTTTTGATTTATTGGAGTTATTTTATATGCTTGGGCATTTGAAGCCATTCCTTATTTGAGACAACAAGTGAACTACCAGAAAGAAGTTTCCTGTCCAAGAATCCTGAGATAGTTGTCGGCCAAAACTACTAAAATGTAAAATTTATTGATCTCTTCAATCCCTCGAAGAAAGAAGTAAGTCTAATTTTAATTAAATTTTTATTTTAATTAATGATTTTTTAAAATGATTTCATCATCATTCTAATATATGTACTGATTTATTTTAGATTGTCCATCCGTGGCTTGTTCCGACCAATCGAGAGTTGAAGATGCCATTTTTTCTTATTTTACGGCCCGTGCAAACTTTATCGGACCCTAAGGTTATTGATAAAATAAAGAAGGAATTGTTTAGAGCAACAACCATCACAAGAAAAATAATTTTGAAGGGTGGGATTGTTGTTGTTGATTATGGTAGTGGTAGTGGTGCTGCTGTTGGGACTAATGATGCTCTTCTTATAGCTTTTGAAACAACAAACCATTATAATTATGATCATACTGGGTATATAGATTTTTCGACTTCTAATGAATGTTCGGCATGCAAATGTCAAGATTATAAGTCAAAACATGATAGAGTGATTAATGCTATTAATGCATTAACTGCTTCTGTAAAGGAAATGACATCTAAGAGGGGTTCATTCCATCAAAGAGGATTTCATATCCATACACTCCACTAGAGATCAAGGTGGCTAAGAGGAAAAGTAAAGAAAATTTCAAGGCATCATCAAGCACCGAAAAAACCAAAATTGCAACTCCTCTATCTTTGTCTTACACCTTTGATCAATGTACAAGGTCCACAAGAGAGTAGCATGAGCTGAAGAATGTGAATACATATTATCTATTCCAATAAACAAACAGACAAATATCTGTTTCAACAGATGATACATCTGTTAAAAATTATAAAACAAATATATACATCCATTGCAACTGTCATCTAACCTATTGCTTTAGACGCATTATCTATTGCAACATATGTCCGTCTATTTTAGCAAATCAAACAGATCTTTGCACTATTTTAATTTGTACTAATAAATGAGTTATATGTTGCAAAAGATGGGTCATCTATTCAAAATTATCATACAACTCTATTTTACCTGTTTGAATTTATCCCAGTAGATGATCCATCTGATGTAACAGATAAATAATCTATTATATATCTGTGATTAGCATTGACAATTCTGGCTTTCCAAGTGGATGTCATAGTAGAAGCTACTGCTGAACAACATAATATTACAGTTGATAATCCATCATCTGCTTTCATTGAAGAAGAAAAGTGGAGCCTATCGGTTTGGGAGAACGAAAGAATTACCCATTTGAAGGGTTCAACATCTCGAACGAGGCTCTAAAAAACTAATAAAGTTGATCAACGACTATTCAAAATGGATTGCTGATGGGCTATTAAAGAATCATATCGGCAAGTACATAAATCATTTTTAAAGATATTGACTTATACAATTCTTATTGTAAAAATATGACATTAACACATATAAATCATGTAGAAAAAAATAACGAACACTACAAAGTGAATGAATCTAGTCTTGGTTTTGATATATTCTACTTTGTTACCGGGATAGGGGACAAGATTTAACATGCATTTAAACAACTTAACCTAGGTTGTGTAGCATACCGTCATAAAACAAGGCATCTACGGGTTATATAGGCCCAGCTCTTCCATAGATGGAGCGGCCCTAGTGTGTGTAGTCACACGAACCAGAGAATATCCATATCTGTATATACCTTTATGAGGGACTTGAACCTCCCGACATAGTCAAGGTGACTTAAGCACCAATGTATACAATATAGGGGACTCAGACCTTCCAGTCATATATTTATTCGGGGGACTTGAACCCCCTGGTTATAGAGACACTTGCATCGGCTAGTGCGGTATCTAGTATTAGTCCATCAAACTCTACTTTCATAGCCTGACTACATATTCCACTTTAAAGCCCAATTAAAACATTCGTTTTACATACACGACCATTAATCCAATTACTTACCAAAGGCATCCTGTTGGATCATCATACCAACCTTATTTTCAAGCGTTCAACATTCCATAACCATTATTAATCAACTTGGGACTCGAACTCATTTTCTAAACAAAGACATCAATTTAATTCAATGTTAAGGGACTCAACCCCATTAGTATTTCCAATCAATTTATGGACAACAAGGCCTTCATAAAACCATTTACCAATAATCAACATTCTTAGGCCAAGCATTAGTTCAAAACATAATTTAAACTTGTGACAGAATCATTCTCATTGATAATTTCACAAACAGGTTGAGGGCATACCATTATCTAAGCTACAAACCAAAAATTTAGGGTTAATCATGACCCATTAGTTAAACCACAATTCCCATGCACACATTTTTTGAACATTGAAGTAGCACTGAGGATTGAATTAAAGGTGTATGATGGTGATGTTAAGTAAGTATGCCGAAGCATTACATGTTGGCGTTGTTTGTATAGTATTCTTGAGTGTGATCATTTGATAAGTTTATAAATCTGAATCCAAATAATAATATTAGAATCTGGGTTAAGAATGAATTCATCACATTTCTATATGCTAAACTTAAGGAACTGATGTGGTAGTGCTGTGGTTTGTTGAATTCTGTGGAAGTAAAGTGGAGTGTCTGTTTAAAGTTTGAGTTAAACAACACCCAAATAGTTGAATGTGATTGTTTAGGTATGGTGAAAATGAGATGTAAAGTTAAACAGGGGAAGTCTGAGTACTCTAATTTAGAATTTATGCACATATGCTAGCAACTAAATGTGGGGTGCCTCAACGACCTTCCACACTTTGTGTTAGCTAATCTAAATGGGTGTCCTACAACTTGTTTTGCTGCATATTTTGACTGATGGGTACCATGTCTAGATGTTATAAAAAAGGAAAGGATACTGCTGGGCCATATAAGCCTTCTAAAAAGCGATACAGACCCACTGGTCGGGTACCAAGATCCCTTACAGTTCCACAAAGGCAAAGTAGAAGATATGGGGTTAGATGGGTAAAGGAAGACCAAAAGAAATGGTACTCCAAGAATAATGAGACCAAATATACTCCAGGAAAGTTCATCAACCGCGCAAGCCTACTAAGAGAATATACCAACATGGTGAGATGGCTAGAACAATTGCACATGACCTTCTTGTTTGAGCAGCCCACGGAGTGCAACTTGTACCTCATTAGAGAATTCTATGCCAACTAGGACCCCAGGGATCTTGATTTTGAGGTAAAGGTCAGAGGTTAGGTGGTGACATTTATAGCCCATGATGTGAATGTTTTTTTAGGTGTACCAGAGGCAGATGCAGACCTACTGAGGCAGCTAAACATCACCCCACCCTATCCAGTCATCAGACACCTATTATGTGGAAACAGTTCTGCAACTAGAAAGAATCATCACAAAGACAACAACCTCTACCTCACATTCCCATATGCCTAGATGAATAGGGAGACATATTTATAGGGAAAAATTATCTACCATTGCTTGATTCAGGGAAAAGATATAACAAATGTGATGCATGATAGGGTATACCTTATTTATGCTTTGATATAGGATGATATTGATATCAATGTAGGCGCTATGATATTTTCTGCTATGAAGAAGGTTTGCTACTATCATGGGCGCAAATATGGGTTTGGTGGTTTGCTGACCAAATTTTTAAGAAAGGTGCGCTACCGTCGAAGTCCATTTGGACTTAAAAATTTGGTGCACCTGGTTGCTAGTACAACCAGAAATTTAATGGGTAAATTATGATGTGGAGTGGAAACACAACCCTTTCGATGCTTAAAACCATGAATTTATGCATGAACTTAGGTTGTTTTGTTAGATATAATGTAGTTTGGTGTGAATTGCAGGTAAAATAGGTTTATAATATTATTTGAACAAAAAAAGGAGAAGAAGACCTAAAAAGACCAACTCCGATCAGTAGACGAGTTTGCTCTTGAGTTATAACCATTCGATATGACTCATATGCTGAATCGTATGAGGAACAGAACCAAAAGCCATATAAAGAAACCAAGTATGAAGAAGATACGACTCAAGTATCCTAGTCGTAAGGTAGGATACAAATCGTATGTTGAAGCTATGAGCACAACAGAATCTAAGCTACTATCCAGGGTATCAAAAGGATATGAGTTAAAGTTTAAGTACGACTCGTATAAAGATGTTGTATACCTACCGGTGTTTAAGATAAAAAAAGGCTAAAGTCCCAGATGGATATGGATCAAGGACACGAGTCGCATATGTAGTTATGAATCATAAGCCATAGTTGTAAGTTGTACAGAGAATTAAGGCCATGGGAAAGTTAAGCACTGGAATGGTTACGACAAGGCAGGGTACGACTCGTAGGTTGAGGATACGAGTGAAGATCAAGTCATACCAACTGCTGACTTAACTTTACCTTTCCCATTTTTAATAGGATTTGTATGTTATTTTGAGATACCATAAATACCCTAGGATTTATATTTAATTAGGTTACGTGTAGTGATAATATTTTATGCATAATTACATATTTTTACAATTATTCTTGAAATTTGGGGGTTTTATCCAATTAAAGACACTGGAGTTCATTTATCTTATCTTGTACAATTGATTTTATGTGTTCTTTATTGATAATCATAATTTCTTGCATAAAAATGAGTGACTAATCTCCTCAGCTAGGGTTGTGGGAACCCTGGCGGATTATCTACGTAGAGAAAGTTTGACACACATCTATTTTTGGGTTTATGCATGTATCCCAATTCTTCTTCACTATAATTGATTTCAATTAACTGCAACATCTTGAGATAAAAGCCTGTATTCACATTCTTTCAATAACCAAGAAGCTTGTGATTGGAAAAATAAGATTAGGATAGTAATTTGGGATTTCTACCTCCACCTTATAGTCCTCGCATTCCATCTTATTACTTGATTTAATAACCAAGGATCAAGTGAACTGAGGTCGTAGAAAGGGACAACAAGGCAATACCCGGTGATGATAACCAAGTCTAAGGATGAAATTTATCTTTCCCATCAATGATACAAGAATGAGAAGCACCAAGAGCACAATATATTGTCAAAGGTTCAAGCTTCGAAATTGACAAGTGATTGAAGGCCTTTTGGAGAATTTTTGAAGCCTTGTTCAAGAAAGCTAAGAGGAGAACATTTACACTCAAGAGGAGCCTTAAGTGAAGGGTATAGAAGAAATTTTACATATTAAAGTGATACTCAAGAGGCGCCTCATTTCCCTTATTCATTAAGGATATTTTTAACATTTACTATGTAATAGTATAAATAAATATTTAAGCTCTTATTTTTATTAGCTTTGATGAATATTGAAAGATTACTCTTTATATTGTAACTTTAGTCTTCCTTTAGCTTAGAGAATCCAGAACTTGGGTGTTTGAATGCAATTAAAGGGTTCTTCATTTGTGTTGAACATTTTGGCAAGAAAGGTGGGATTGAGGGAGTGTAAATTTCTTTGGTTCACCTAAGAGTGAGGTTTGAACTACCATTGGTGAGGTGTTTTTAAAATTTTGAGACAGATTCTTGTGCTAATCATTGGTGATAGTAAGGGTCTCATTATCTATCTTTACTTTTATGCAAATCTTCTTCATCTCCTTTCTTCTTTGTGTTATTCCATCATTTAGTCTTGTATTATTTTTCTATTTTTTATTTCTAGATAGCCTTTAGGTTATCATTTGGTATCAAGATCCTTGTTTAGGGTTTTTACTACAACCCTAAGTCTTGATTTTAGTATTCTTATTAAGAAAATTGCAACAAAAAAGAGTCAAATCCAAAGAAAAATCACAAAAAGATAGATTTTTCTTTGTTTGTTGTAGATCCAAAATTTCCAAGTTAGATCTACAAGTTTTTATTATGTTTTGAAGGTTTTTAGTTCTATATCCTTTCTCTCTATCACCTAGGGAGTCTATATCTACTCTTGGAACAAGATTTGGTTGAGTTTAAGCTAAGACCTCCATGGATATGGCATTTTAAAGCTTCTAAACTCTTAATCCGTGTGGGTTTTACATTTTGGACGTTGGTTGAGCTTGGTTTGTTGATATTTGTGTTCATTTAGGCCTAAGGGACCTAGATATATAAAAAAATTGAAGGTTAGGGTTCATTTGAGTGAAGGTCAAACTTTGGTCAACTCTTAAATATTCATCTTGTTCTTCTATCTTCATCAAGTATTGCTAAAGAAGAATATTCAAAGAGTGTATTTGAACCAAAAAAGGGGTGGAAAGAGAGTATACTTGGTGTTGGTGAAAGACTATTCCTTGGCATATTCATTGTCATCCAAAAGAAAGAAGAGACAAAGGAATAATCAAACTACAAAATCAAGTACAATCTAAGTACAAAAGGGGGGGGGGGGGGGACCATTGTTTCTGAATTTGATTTGGAGCATGAAAAGGGCTCCAAAACTTGTTATTTCCCTCTCAAATCATCATCCTTCTTTCCCAGGAGTGTGTTAGACCGAGAGTTGGAATTTTTGGGATTGAAAATTTTAAAAATCAATGTCCAATCCGATTGTGCCACATCATCAAGTGTAAACGGCCAAATCAAGTTCTAAGTAGATTTTCCTAGTTTCTAATTTTTTATTCTAGTTTCTTGTAAGTTAATTTTATCACTAATTAGCAAGCTAGTAAGTTCCTAATAGGTTGGTAATTAGTTTAGATTTCATTTATTTTGTGTCTTCGATTTTTGTGTGCTTTTCTCATTTTTAATTCATAGTAGTTTATTGGTTCAAGTCCGTACATCATTTTATTTGAGTCATATCAAACAAAAATCAATTCCAGGCCAAATCATATTCACCACTCATTCACTTGCCAAGTATTGCCAAGTTTTCAAAACTTGTGAGACCAAGTATGAGGTAAGATTTGTGTGTAAGTGTGGTGAGGTTTATTGAACTAATGAGTTTGTTCATTTTGTAGGTTTCTGACTGTTTTTTAGGTATACTTGACCATGGAACCTGAAAGTTCACAAACACAAAACTTGGATAATAACATACTTGGGACAATTATGGCCGAAATTGAGTCTATTGGCCGAAAGGTAGACATGGTGCAAATCGAAATGACATCCTTTAAGGGTGGGGTGTCCACTACTAGTAGAAGGATTGATTGTGTTGAAAGTAGGAGGAACTCACGACCTTCTACTCCTAATCCCTACCATGTGTCTTCAAGTGTTCAAGTCAACAACTCCTCCATGACCATAACACCCGAAACTCTCTACCAAATGCTTTATCCTCCAAGAATTCCACAAAACTAGCCAGTAAACCAAGCTCAAACCTCTCATAACCGAAACCCACAAAGGTTACTACATCCTCAAATGATCCAAGTCCAACAAGAAGGACTTGAAACTCAAACTCCACCACCAAATCCGAATCTACAAGTACCGAATCCCTTTGAGCAAAGACCAATTACTCTACATAACCAAACACCTCCACAAAATGCTAACTACCAAATTCCAAATCCCATGAATCAAAGACCTTACCCTCCACCACACATCCAATGCCATAAGTCTAAGCTCCAAATAACTAAAGGCCTTATAACTCCCCACAAAGACCTCAAATCTGAAACCTACCTATTCAAATTAAAGACTATGGTAGAGGGAAGCAAGAAGGTTATGATATTCCTAATGATGACTATTGGTTTAAGGAAGAAATAAGGGCAAGGAATGATCAAATAGGGCATTATGGAAGAAACTGAAGGAAAGAAGAAAGGCAAGGAAATCGTAAGGTAGGCATTAATTCAATCAAGGTTGGTATTCCAATTTTCAAAGGTCAGAGTGATCCAAAAATGTATCTTTCTTGGGAATCTTCTTGTGAAAAGATTTTTCAAGTGAATGACCTTTCCGAAGAGAAGAAAAGTTATTATTCTATTTCTCACTTTGAAGGATATGCTAACACTTGGTAGGACTACACAAAGTGGTTTGGTAATGTGTTGATTGGTGGCCAACCACCCCCTTGGGAGATATTGAACAGAATAATGAGAGAGAGGTATGTTCTGGAACATTATAGACATGATCTCCTTGCCAAGCTTTACAACTTGAGACTAGGAAACAAAAATATCATGTCCTATTATGATGAGTTCCAACAACTCATTTTAAAGCTTGATCATAGAGGTGAGCAAGTGCAACATGATGTAATATACTTTAAGGTTGGGTTGAATAGGACATATTCTTCCGATTAACTCTCCATAAGTTTGATATAATTAAAATCATCTTTAAAGTGGCTATAGAGATTGAGACAGAGAACAAAGAGAAGTCAACATACAAGGCAAAGGCACACTATATGCCTACAGGTTGGTCTAAGGAAAAAGAAATGAATTCGGCTACCATGGATCCTCCTCAAAGGCTACCCAACATCCTCCTTAAAAGCTTGAAGGTAAAGCAACTTCTACTTCTCATTCTAAGGGTCTATAATGCTTCAAGTGTCAAGGTTGGGTTCATAGGGAAAGTGAGTGTCCTAACCGGCGTAATGTGATCCTAAAAGAGGGGAAGTTGTACTATCTTGGCGAAGAAGTTGAGTTGGAAACTGAGGGGAATGATGACAAATCTTAAGATGGAGAGTGTATAGAACCCGAAACTTAAGGTGAGGGTAGTAAAGAATATGTGTTGCCTTGTGAAGAGGAATGTGATGTCCCTAGTTATGTGGTTAGGAGGACTTTGTTTAGTAAGGTCTTGGATAATTAAAGAGAGAACCTCTTTCATAGCAAGTGCCTTGTTAAAGAAAGTGTAATCTCAATGATCATAGATAGTGAAAGAGGTGTGAATATTATTAGTGTCACCCTGGTTGACCACTTGAAACTATCCACTATCCCTCACCTGAATCTATACAAACTTCAATGATTAAACAAGTGTGGTGAATTAAAGGTCAAACGATAATGTGTGATTAGATTCAAAGTAGGGAATTATCATTATGAAGTGTTGTGTGATGTAATCCCTATGAAAGCATATCATATATTATTGGGAAGGCCTTGGAAATTTAATAGGCACACTATACATGATGGAAGGTCTAATAAGTACACCTTTGAGCATGGTGGCCGAAAGTTCACCCTTATCCCTCTTCCACCATCTAGTGTGAATAAAATCTAAGAGAAAACCAAAAAGTTGGATGAGAAAGAAAAGAAGAAAAGGGGAAGGGAGGTCTCAGATTGTGAGATTGGAAGGGGAAAAACAAATTTGATTGTGGGACTTACCCACAAGGTGCCTTGTTATTTCCTAACCCAAAAGCTAGCCTTTTGACTAGCTTTGATCCTTCTTATTTACAGGTTCAAGCTCATAACTTTTCAAAGAAGAATCAACAATGAGATTCACATGAAAATGACTTTAAGACACCCTTGGCTAAGAACTTTAAAAGAGTAGACTGTCCTAGTCCAAACCGAGGTAATGTTGCTATCCCCTACTTTTCTTAAATTATTGTCATGTGATTCCTTGTGAAGTGGTCTCGGGTTTTCTTGATATAGATGTGCATGTTTATTTTCTTGTTAGTTCTCTTGATGTGTATAATGAACCATGTGATCCTAAGATTAGCTCACTACTTAAACATGAGAATAGTGTGATTAAAAACCATCAAGTTAGTGAAGATAATTGTAATGTAGATTTTGATGATGAATATGGTCCTTTGAATTTGTTTGATGAAAACCTTGATAGTAGTATGGTTCATAGTGATCATGTTCATAGAAATATGGTGAGTGATGGAATATGTGTTGTTAAGGAAACCTTCCTAAACTGTAGATGTCCAATTTTGAATATTTGTCTTCCCTTAAAAACATGTACCATATATGTTTGTTTCGGCTTGTGTTCCTCATTCCTTGATGTTAGCCTTAGCCATGTTCTTTATGGTGCTTGTGGTAGGTGTTTCACGATCGTAATATAGGATATTTGGGTGTATTCCAAAAGTGTACCCCCTTGGCACGATTATATAACTTATGGTGATAATGCTAACCCTCGTACCATGAGGATTGTGTGATTGTTTTCCATCTTTTTGGTTATGCAGGGTGCAAATTTAAGGACAAATTCCTTTCAATATGGAGAGGTTGATACAAACATGAGAAGAACCAAGAGCACAAGATATTGTCAAAGGTTCAAGCTTCGGAATTGACAAGTGATTGAAGGCCTTTTGGAACATTTTTGAAGCCTTGTTTAAGAAAAGCTAAGAGAAGAAACTTTACACTCAAGAGGAACCTCAAGTGAAGGGTATAGAAGACATTTTACACATTAAACTAATACTCAAGAGGCACCCCATTTTCCTTATTTATTAAGGGTATTTTTGACTTTTACTATGTAATAGTATAAATAGACATTTGAGCTCTTGTTTTCATTAGCTTTGATGAATATTGAAATATTAATCTTTAGATTGTAACTTTAGTCTTCCTTTAGCTTAGAGAATCTGAAACTCAAGTGTTTGAATGCAATTGAAGGGTTCTGCATTTGTGTTGAACATTTGGCAAGAAAGGTGTAATTGAGAGAGTGTAAATTCCTTTGGTTCACCTAAGAGTGAGGTTTGAACTACTATTGGTGAGATGTGTTTGAATGTTTGAGACACATTCTTGTGATAATCATTGGTGATAGTAAGGGTCTCAGTATCTATCTTTACTTTTATGCAAATCTTCTTCATCTCCTTTCTTCTTTGTGTTGATTCCATCTTTTAGTCCTGTGTTATTTGTCCATTTTTGATTTCTAGATAGCCTTTAGGTTATCACTCAAAAGGCGGCTAATAATACCTATCTTGTAGGCTTTACATGCAGAACAACAGAGTAGTGGGTTGATCACGAGAAGTCTATGGAGTTGAGAAGCTAGGGGAAACACAAACCTAGCGTTCGTATCCTATTGAAAAGCACACAAGAATTGGTTACTCTTTGCTATTGATAACAAAATCCCCCCATTTACTTTTCTCCACTGCTGGAGGATTAAATCAAGGCAAGCAACTGCTTACGTTTTTCCTATAGGATCGATCCTAATCTAGTTGGATTATTATAGTTGCACCGACCACATTATACTTCCAATTGAGGTGTAGTTTTGGTGACATCAAATTGCATTCCCTAAGTGCGATCTATGCCTTATTTTATTTGGCACCCGAGTACAGTATAAATAGCCTTTTTATCCGATTTTTATTTATTTTTCCACCTTTCTCTTAAGAGTTAAACCCTAAAATTAGTGTGAGGGCTTAAAGTCAGATTAATATTCATTTCTTCATTCTCTTATGGATTTACGGTAAGAAAGCACACCTTTTCTTAGTAATTCTTGATTAAATTCTCAAAAACTCAAAAATCTTAGGGCTGGATTTTAAACCCCAATTTTACTCCTTTTCACTTGAATAATATTTTGATCTTATAATTACTATTTTTCATCAATTTAACCTTCAAAATAACTCGGACTTTTGATTTTAACTCGGATTTCAAAGATTTTACCCTGTAAAGCTTAAAAATAGTTTTTCTTCGATTTAAACCTCATTTTTTACTCAATTTGACTTGAATTTTTAGATGTAGGTTCCTAAAAATATGAAGAACATATATTTGAAGTAAAGTTATGATTTTTCTCTTTTTTTCAAAAACTTATTTCGGGGGTCCATTTTGATCCCAAATCAAAAGTAGTTGATGTGGGTGTTGTTGATTTTGTTTTGACGTATAGATTCTATATTTGATATTTTTGATGGAAATTGAGATCGTTCATGAAAATTAAGGTCGTGGGTTCAAAGTGTAACAGACCAATTTTAGTTTTTGAGGTAGGTTATGACTTAACTTTTTAGAATGAGTTGGGTAGTAAATAATGATATAAAATGCATGTTAAGGGTAAGAACTAATCATAAAAAATATCTATGTGTTGTACTTGTGTGGGGGCGTATATGTGATGTAATTAAATAAGTTGAGATATTATGTGATGTATGTGACTGTGTGGGGTCCTATGTGATGTTGATAGCCCTAAATACATGTGAATAATTATATTGTGTTGTTGAAATGCCTAATGTGGTACAATTATTGTATAGTGATATATTCATACTTGTTGGTATATGAGACATGTGAAAATTCATGGATGAAATGAAAATAATGAGTGGATATTAGCTCACATGGTTGTGGAAATGTATCATTGTGGTTGGTTGCTGAAATATATCATGTGGTTAGTTATGGAAATACTCATTGTGATTGGTTATGAGTGTTACATACTCATAGCATACTCATTCATGAAATATTGGTACCACCGAGGCAACATCTGAGTAACACTGGCAACACCTTTTAAAACCCTCCCCAAGAAATGTGCCTAGGAGGAGATATTGTAATACCTTATAAAATACTTTTAAAGGGATGTGTCAGAAAGGAGATATGAGATATGTGGATTATATATGGATACCCCCCATGAGTCCTACGTTGGGAAGCTTTAGCTCTGTAGATGTATACAAGAATTGTGCATCGATCCTGGAGGTTGTACGATGACCTCGTGCATCATCATCATCATCATCATCATCATCATCACCTATATTACAGTTACTTTATTGTATTTATATTGTGTTGTATTTTCATATTGACTTGTCATTTATGTAATTGTCTTATCTTCTTTATTTGATGATCTTGTATAAGTATGTTCCCCCTTGTTCTACATATATGTGGTATAATACATACTTGTGTGCTATCTTGGTGTGATGTTGCAGTATATGTGATATATTAGAATTGTTAGTGCAAGCGGTGTGGGATACCATTGTGGGACATTTTTTGATTGCAGGTGACATGCCCTTAGTGTGTATTTTGTATGCTTTATTTTCTACTTTGCTCGGTCGACCTATGATACCTACTGAGTACAAGTGGATCGTACTTACTCCTACTTCACCCATTTGGTTCAGGTTTGGGTGCGCCTCAGTCTATTTGATTTTGGGCGCCTTCAGATTTCTTAAGGTAGCGGTTGGACATTCACACGTACGTAGTTCACCTCTATCCTTTTATATTAGTTATGTCTTTATTAGTGTTTGGAGATAAATATTTTTTATTGTGGCTATTTTTCTGATGCATTTGACTCCGAGATTATATTAGTAGTTCTTATCCTCTTGTCACTAGGTTTTGGAATTTATGGCTTTATGTGTTGATTTTATATCTATGTGATTTGGCTACGTTCTAGAAGCCTTACTTTAGGGGCATTTCTGTCTTTTTTCTCGTGCTCAGTTTGAGTGAAAGAATTACTTGCCAAGATTCGCCGCGACAAGTGGCATCATGACCAATCGATTTTTGGGTCATGACATTGATATTTTACAATTAAGGAATATTTAGTCATCTTCAGTCTTGCCAACAAAGAGGTAATATATTTACTTTGCAGTGGCAATTTAGTTTGATCTGTAAATTTATTTCCTTATACATTATATTGATATAAATTATTGAAAAATATAAGCGTACAAATTTAGTAAAAAATAGTTTAGTATTTTTCATCAATTTTCGTTAAAAGATGACCTTTTTAATTTGATTATTTTCTTCTTCGCTTAAGATTTTAATGTACCGTAAGATTAAAAAATATATTTTTTAATCCTAATAAGTAATTGGAAAATTATTAAAATCAATTTTAGTATTTAAATTAAGAGATTATTCCCTTATAAGTACCAAAGATTTTATTCTCATAGAGGTTTTTATTTTTAAAATTGCTCCTGGTCATATCTTTTTCATATATGTCATTTAAGTCTATAAATATATTTTCTTACAATTAACAATTCAATATCTTATTTAGATTCTTACCCATTTTAATGATATATTTATTAGAATATTAGGAGTCAAAATATTATAGTTTTCATCCAATAAGAGTCAATCTTATTAGTTTTTATCTAATAGGAGGAATTTTTAGTTATTTTTTTACCACAATGTTTAAATTTAAATAAATCGATAAAATAATTTTTGTTGTAGGATGTCAAGTGGCTAGTTCTATGCCACTTGACTTAATTTTAGGATAGACTATTCTACTTTATTTTATATATATCAGTTTAAACACACGTGTACTCTTGATTATTTAAAATTATAATCTAATAACTATTTGTTTCGTTAGTTTCAAAACGTTTTTCGGAAATTAGTTTCCTAAAGAAAAGAAAGAAGTTTTCATGGTCAAACTCCCACCTAATTTATTATAGAGATAAAATCATAAAATAATTACTAATAATATATAATTTGTAGAAGATATAAGTAAATCCAACAAATAGAACGTAAACTTTACTATGTACTTTTGTGATAAAAAAAAAAAGAATTTCAATTGACGAATATATATATGATCATCATCAATTTTTTTAAGTTAATATTCCCAAATCATAAAATAAGTTAAAAAAAATAAACGTGAAGCACTACGATTTAGAAAGTTACACAAATTACTGTAAAATTAAACAATACATAATCAAATTTATGCGTTTAACATCAAGCAATTTTTTTTAAAAGTTACCCATCTTTTACAATTACTTCACAACCTAAAATTATTCAATCAAAAAATCAAATCATACTCATGTTGAGTTCGAAATCGAGAGGGCGTCATGCGGAAGCTTAAAATTTGCAAACCAAAACAGTGATAATTCAGATGACAAATAAAACAATACTAAAAAGCTATATTATTAATATGATTTGGCCAAACAACCTACATATTAAAAATAAAATAGAAAAATCAAAAACCTATTGGAAGAAATCTTTCTCTAAACAAAAATTCTTTAAAGACTACATTGTGGATGCTATTATGTTGTTATATGAGAAGAGAGATCTCTATTTATAGAGCTACAAAACCCTTAAAAAAAGAATAAACTTAATAGAAATCTAATAGGAAATACCTAATAGAAAAGAGATCTTTTCCAACAAGGAAACTTCTTTCTATCAAAAAAAGTAATACTAATTATGGTAGAAAATCAAATAAAGTAGAAAATTCAAGGCAAATCCTAACAAATCTCCCATTGGCCTGAATTTTCTGACAAATCAATCTTGATCTTCTTCTTCACATAATATTCTTCTTCATGTAATCTTCATATATCGCTGTTGCTTACCATAATTAAAAATTGATATGAATTAAAATTGGAGCCCTATGCATTAAAAATAAAAGCACGGGTTGATAAGATTGAAAGTGAAGCCTTATGCATTGAAAGTAAGCATAGGTTAAGAGTGGAACTCATGCGTTAAAAATAAATGCACGAGTTGAAAGGAGCCCAAACGTTAAGGCAAGTATGGGTTGAAAATTGGAGCCCGTAAACATGAGTTGAAAATTGATTTTGATTTTAAGAATGGATTAGTAGCAGGATTGTTGAAAATTTGTTTGAAACTTTTTCTCCACATGTAGCTTTTTTTTTTTGGACTTTTTTTTTGACAAAAAACTTCATCATCGCCAAGTTGATTGCAACTTTGATCTTAAACTGTCCTCAATCGAACCATCGGATCTTTAAACTATAACTGCTGATACTACTTGTTGGGTTCGAAACTGAGATGGCGTCATGCAGAAGCTTAAAGTTTGCAAATCATAAAGACGATAATTCAGACAACACAAAACTAAACTAAAAAAAAATAATATTATTTATGATTTGGCCAATTGGCTTACATATTAAAACCTAAAATTTAAAACATAGAAACTAATGAGAGAGAAAATCTCCCCCTAAACTTGACTCTTAAAAGACTATATTGTGGATGCTATTGTGTTATGACATGAGAAGGGGATCTTCTATTTATAGATGTTCAAAACCTTTCCTCTTAGAAAGAGGTTAGTCAAATATGAAAATGTTTTATATTTTTCTTTTAGGAAAATTAAAAGTATTTATGGTTACTTTTATTTTCCTTACAAAAAAAAGTAAGACTTAATTTTTGTAAGAAAATCAGGGCAAAAACCCTAACAAATATACCCTTTTTGGTTTCATTTTCTTCACTTGATCCACCTTCTTCACATCACATGCATGAACTTCATTCTTGATATAATCTTCATAATTGCTTCTTGCCATGGTAAAAATAATATTTAAAATATCATGATTAAAAATAAATTAAAAAATTAATATTTGTTTTTTATTTTTAAAGGTACAGGAACAGAAATGTTGAAAATATGGTTGAAACTTGTTCTCCAATTGATTGCAAAATTTCTTCATTATCATCCAATTGATTGCAAATTGATAGAACCACCTTAGACTTGTCTTCAACCTCGTTTTACCAATCCACTAGATCTTTGAACCGTAAGCTCTGATACCACTTGTTGGGTTCAAAATCGAGAGGACATCCTGCAGAAGCTTAAAATTTGCAAATCAAAATGGTGATAATTCAGATGACAAATAAAACAATACTAAAAAACTATATTATTGATATGATTTGTCCAAACGGCCTACATATTAAAAATAAAATTGAAAAACCAAAAACCTATAAGGAGAAATCTTCCCCTAAACAAAAATTCTTTAAAGATTACATTGTGGATGCTGCTATGTTTTGTATGAGAAGAGAGATCATTTATAGAGTTACAAAACCCTTAAAAAAAAGAATAAACCTAATAGAAATCTAATAGGAAAGAGATCTTTTCCAACAAGGAAACTTCTTTCTATCAAAAAAGGTAATTCTAATTATGATAGAAAATTAAGTAAAGTTGAAAATTCAGACAAATCCTAGCAATTCAGTCAAGATGTTACCATCTTAGCGTGATATAAAACATGTCACTGACATCATTGATACATTTATTTACTCAATTAAAACTAGACTAATTCACAACAATATAAGATGTACAAAAAAAGAAATTAAAAATAGAAAAAGAGAGAAAACAATCTTTTTTTAGGCGTAAAGCTAAAAATAAAATTTTGAATAAACTTATAGAATTAAAAAAACTTGAAGGCGCTGGTGGCGACAATTTTCTTTAGTTCATCTTTCGAGACAGGATGAAAAGAAGTAACTGAGTAAGTTGTGCATAATTTGTACAAAAGATGGTAAATTTTTGGAATTGCAATTTCTTTTATAGTGGTTTTTTTAAATAGACAAACAAAAAGATTCAACAATACACCAAAAAGGAGTCCAATATGTAACCAAAAATAAGATTACTGTGGCACTTTTTTATTTTTTTCCAGAAATTATTAGGACATACATACAAGATTTAATGCGGCAGGGGTACAGAGTGCAACTTCTAGGGTGCATGAGTTTGAGTTAGAGGTGGATGCAAAGTATATGGATCGTTTGTTACATAAACTCCGTATCCAATCAAATGGCGACACATAAAATAAGTCGGAGCGAGTAATTTTTTTTTAAAAAAGCATATAAATTAATTCCATAAGAATGTCCCTTCCTAACCCGAATAAATCAAGATCACGTGGTACTGAATTGAGATAAGTCATTAGTCTAAAAAAATTTATTAACAAAGTTGATTTACTAATTACTATTATGATCATGTGTTACTAGCCTTAAAAACGTCCATTCCAAGAGTTCATATTATCCATGGTGTTTTGGCCATGCATGAACCTTTGGGGTGGGCATGGTATGGTATATACCGAATACCATATCGAAATAAAAAAATTTTATACTGCGGTATGGATATTATGGTATTTAGTATGATATTTGGTAGGAATTTTAAATTATTTTGGTATTTGATATGATATTTGGTATTTATACAATAAATATCAAAATACCGTATACCGCACTGAAGTTTTTTAATAGTATATAAAATTCATATTATATATAACTTTAAGATTATTAAATATATTTATATATCATCCATTAGCCAAAGAAAAGACACTAATTATCATCTGCTATTGTAAATTTCTTTCACAAAGGCAAGGCCTGAATCCTAATACAGAACTTTGTTCATAAGCAAGTGAAGGAACACATTTCAGTATTATCATGCATTCAATTCTGTGTAATCGCATTTTGATGAACTTACATGTATTGGCTGATTTCACTTGAGCTACATGAAATACATGTAAATGATGGAAATTGTTGCATCATATTTTGATATGATTGTGACATTTTTAAAGTTTAAAGTTATAGTTATTTTGTATATGAATATGTGTAAGTCGAAATCAAATAAAGTATGGTTATCAAATTACCATACAGTAAAATACCAAAATTGAATTTAAAAATATTGAATCATACCAAACTAATTTGGTATGGTAATGGTATTGTTGTTTTAGTTACCAAAAACCAAAGTTATCGTATCGAGGTTTAAAATACCGTCCCGTACCATGCCCACCCCTAATGAACCTGACTAAGATATTACAATTATATTTTTTATTTGGACTAGTATTAGTGTTCGTGTGATGCGCGATTGATATCAAATAAAATTAATTATAAAAAGCTATTATCTAATTTGTTTGATATAATAAAAAATTTGTCATATATCATTAATTAATTTAAAAATATATGATACTAAAAGTAACTATTAACATACTGAATTTTAATATCATTAATAAGGTCAAACCTATAAAGAATTTTTTGAATCAATACTGACATGGTGTATGGATAATATTAATTATTCATACTATTCAAAAGAGCATTTTAAAAATTAATTCAGTGACTTGTTGACTTCATATTTTTTCATATATGTCTATTAATTATTAGATGATTATTCATCATTCCTTAATTTTTTCTCATTTTTTTTTAAAAAATTTAATGTATTTAAATGAAATTATGAATATCTTTATCATATAATACTGTAATATATTTTCCCTTTACATTCAACGAACTTTATAAATGAAAAAAAAATATGAGAAGAGGCAAATCAAGGTTATATTTTGTTCTACTCAATTAGTAATTCTCTTGAGTATATAAATTATTATAAAATTAATATATATTTAGAGTCAAAATGAAAAAAATATAAATATTTTGATAAGGCTAGTAATAAATACAAAAACAAAAGATTTTAGTAGCTAATTTAATGCCAACTTGAATTTTTATATTGTTGATGAGAGTTCGACTTTCTAATTTCCTCGATACCCTATTTCTCTCTTTTTCTATTCCCAATTTTTCTAAGAAAACATATAGATAAAAACATTTTAAAATTGAAGTGGATCATTCAATTAATACTTGACCCCTCATGATTATTGGTACAAGAAAAACATGATTTTATTCATCATCATCCTCTGCATTCTGCAAAATAAATGGACATAATTATTGAACCAAAAGATCAATAATATTCTAAAATGAAGTTTCAAATGTGAGCCTAAGTGATTTATCTCATTATCTATTCATATTCTCTAAAATTAAAAAGTAAAAAATTTGTAGTGTGATATCTATTAAAAAAATAAATTATTACAAATGTTACAGATATTGTTACAATATCCACTCATGGTATGAAAAAATATGGTGACTTTTTTTGTAACAATTGCAAGGTCAAAAGTCTAATGTTCTTGAAAATTGATGGAGTATGATCTAAATAATATAAAACACCTAAATCACTAAGTATAATATGTTGAATTTTTACTCCCAATGTTTGGCTTTAATCATGAGACATCAATCCAACTTATGATTCTTGAAATGCTTTGCATTACTTGAATAATTCACCTTCTCTAACATGCAATGATATAAATTAAGTATTCTTTGGATATAAAATCCTTATATATTGGTAAAATGATACTAGAACTTTTAAATTAAGTATGATACAATAATTATGATTTTTTTCTTTAGGATTGACTCTGTAAAAAATATTATTTTTCATATATTTCTTAATTGTTAATTGATTATTTTTTTTTCAATTATATTTTTAATTCAGCCATGTCATGTCTCCTTGATTTACCCAATTTTAATGAAATCACAAATATTCTATCTTATAATATTATAAAATATATGATACTATTTAAATTGTAAATACAACAACAACAACAAGCCCAATATTTTTCCACATCGTGGGGTTTGGGGAGGGTAGAATGTACGCAGTCGATACCACTACCTTCAAAGAAGTGGAGAGGCTATTTTCAATAGACCCCCGGCACAGGAAAAGGACAATATACAAAAAAAAAGGCATGGGACATAATATTTAAATTGTAAATATTTTAATTTTATTTGATAATACAAAAATTTATTATGAATTAATGTTGATTGTAATGACCTAAAAATTTGATGAAATATGTGGAATTTATAATTTTGTGTGATTTGAATATTTTATCTCTTCCCATAGTTGTATTATTGTATTTCTAGGATTTAGGCATGATTCACACAGTTTCTGATGCATTTTGGTACCATTTATACAATATTGTCGTTTTTGATGTCTTTGAGAGCCTTATTTTGGACTTATGTGGATATCTTTTGATCCGTTTGACGGATAGCTAAATAAAATGCTCCAACAGGTCTGTAATATAAATTTTAGGTTAGGTAGACCTTTGGATCGAGTCCAGTGCACCTGAGCTCATTTTGACCTATTAGTCAAAAAGTTAAAAAAATTAAAAATATGAGCGTGGGACCCACATTTGATTAAATTGACCTAGAATGAAAAATATGACTTCGTTAGCAAATTTGAACAATTTTAGGGTGGTAGCATGTCTGGTGTGATTTTATGGCTTTTAAATCCCATTTCGACCCTCGATTTGGAAAATTACGATTTTAAATTTTTGGGGTCAACTTTATGAAAATGATATATTTTTTTTAAATATGATGTCAAAATTGAGTCTGACACGTCGAATTTAGTGTGGTTACATAGTTTGTTTGCGTATATCGGACTTCAAATAAATTTTGGACACCCCATCGAAGTCCATTTGGACTTAAAAATCTGGTGCACCAGGTTGCTAGTATAACCAGGAAATTTTAAAGGTAAATTGAATTTTCCAAGTACAATTATGCCTTATTTTACCTGGTACCTGATGTGCTACAGAAATATAGCACTTTCGATGCTTAAAATGAGGAAAATATGCAAGTTTCTGAGGCTGTTTTGTTAGGTATGATGCTTTTTAGGTATGTTTTGCAGAAAATCATATTTTGGATGCTAAGTTCGTGAAAAAGGTAAAAAAATGTATTTTTGGCTACTTTTTGGAGCAATTATGGACGGGATGTTTTTTAGCTTGTTCGTGATTAAAACCTGTTCAAGAATTGAAGAAAAACTAAAAATACGACTCCCGACACCTACTATGTCAACTTACGGACCACAAGTAGGACCTACGAACCGCGCGTAGGCAAAGCAAGTGCTAGAAGTCCAAAACCCCAAGAGCTAAACTTGCAAGAATCTTTCTCCCGCTAGATGCGCCCTGTACCACAGGTACTACCTGTGCTCGATGTCAGGACCACAGGTACTACCTGTGCCCAGTGCAGACCGCGGGTATAGACCACATGTGGTCATCGACCCAATTTTCTCCTATTTTGTTTGGGCTTTGGTTTTAGGATTTTCTCATGCACTATAAGTACCCTTTATGTGTTTTTAGTAGGAGTTATGCACTATTGATATTAACAAACATATTTTTGATTCCAAGATTTGATTTTGATCTTAGGATTATCTTGTATTGAATTCAGTTGATTAATTCAATTATGGTTGTGGTTTTTACACTTCTTATTATTGTGATTTCATCTATACTTTCTATTATGAGTGTTGTTGATTTTTTTACAATCATGAATGGCTAAACCCATAGCTAGGGTTATGTAAACCCTGGCAGATTGACGAAATAGGGGAAATGTGTTTGTTGAATTGAACCAATACCCATGGAATGCATTGCATGATCTTCACTGTAATAGATTTCTAGGTAGTGTCCAATGTTAAGATCCCGCCTAGATTGTTGCTACTTACTCCAAAAAAAGAGTAGTGACTAGGAAAAGATAATGACAACAATAATTTGGAGTTTAATTGTCGGTCCATGCTACTAGGTATTATCTATGTAAGATGGTTAGATTTCATCTTATAACTAGAGACTCAAAAGGTAATAGTTAAATCGGATCAAGATAAGGGTTAGTCATGCGACATCCTGAGACTCAAAAGGTAAAGGGTAAAATCTGTCTACTTATCTAAAAGACTGGAGATGGTACATAACTTGTCGATTCTGTATGCAAGGTATCGGGTTGGTTCAATATAGCACGATAATCCTATGGAGTTGAGAAGCTAGGGGGAACACAATCCCAGTGTTCACTAATACTGATCATAACTGAAGTTGATATTTGCTCTTTGTTTAATTTTGCCATTCAAATCCCCCCATTTAATTTTCCAATTTTTGCCCGTTGATTACAACATCTGAAATCTACGAGTCCACATATTCCCTTGGGATTCGACCCCAACCTTTGTTGGGTTGCTATATTTTGACAGCGACCATATCATTATTTGGAAGGAGGTGTTGTTTGGACATCACCAAAATTTTGGCCCCATTGTCGGGGAGTACAATGTTGATTTGTAAATTGAAGTCGTTGCATTCTTTAGGTTTTTCTTTTTGTTCTTAGTTGGGAATATGATAGTGTATGCCTATCACATGAAGTAAAGAGAATCCCTTACTCCTACTAAATCCAAATCCAGAGAGGTTCCTATAGATACTTAGTAGGATGTCCGAGATGAAAAAAGATAATTTACCCCCTCCTCCTGATGAAGTTCAGGACGCGGTTGATCGACAGACTGGTGAGCTTTTAGATCAGGATGAAAATGAGAGAAAGGTAGTAGAGGTATCTCAACACATAGATCGGGAGGAAGAATTAGCTGAGCAGAGACAGGCAGCAGACCGCCAAGCAATACTCGTTGAAGACTAGAATAGAAATAGATGAGGCCGAACTTAAGTGATCCCAGTTTATCAATATGTTCAGCCCTATGAAGATGATGAAGAGGATCTGGGATATGTTGAGACAACAGATATGAGCTATCATTCCTCTTGTTTTACCCCTGATGTCAAGTTCAACATTTCTAGTGCTATGATTCAACTCTTATACTTAAAGGGCGTGTTTCCAGGGTTGCCTACAGACGATACAAATATGCATCTGGCAAATTTTACAAAGATCTGCACTTTATATACCATATCGAGGGTAGATTAGGAGGCATTGAGACTGAGGTTATTTCCCTTCTCACTTACTAGAGAAGCATTTTTATGGTTAAGAGAACTTTCAAAAGGGTTTATCACTACATGAAGCGAGTTACACAAATAATTCTTGAACAGGTTCTTTCCTCTATCCAGGGTATTGCAGCTAAAGGACAAGATTTATAACTTCAGGTAGCTACAGTTAGAATCAATGTATGAGGCATGGTTCAAGTTTAAAAAGAAGCTTATCACGGAGCCCGGCCACCGGATTTCAGGGACAAGCTTATTGGAGATCTTTTATAGAGCCCTGAATATCAGTTCCAGAGCAATGACAGACACTATCTCTGAAGGATCCTTCATGAAATTATGATGGAAGATGGCTTTGAGTATTATGGATTAAATCTCATTAATTAATCGAGGGTGGCAAACTCGAGAGGTTGAGAGAGGATATGACAGTTATGACATTAGAGCTTCTGGCGAGTAGAGAGTAGATGAGGATACTATAGCTCAGGAGATTTTACTATTAAGGATAAGCATTGGTGAGTTGGCCAAGTAATTTGCAACAATAAATTCTGCAAAGTTTAATATGGTAGGGGTACAAAGTGCAACTTCTAGGGTGCATGAGTCTGAGTTAGAGGAGGATGTAAAGTATGTAGATCATTAGTTAACGGGTTTTTGAGCCCAAGGGAAAGAGAATCAAGGTCAAAACTATGATGATATAGACAAATACATTTCATCTGGCAGGTGAGATGTGGAATTGAGAATAAAAGAGATGTTGGCTAAGCTAATAAAGGGTCAAGAGAGTCAGGAAACTTGCCTTAAAGAACTCAAGGTCGATGTTTCATGATTGACTAAGAAGGTTGAATCACATTCAATTGCTATCAAGTAGTTGAAGCAAAAGTTTGGGCAAATATCTGCCACGTTGGCCTAACGTCAAACAAGTGTATTTCCTAGTGATAATATGCTAAATTCTCAAACACTGGTTCATTGTATGGCTATTAACATGATGAGTGATTATGCACCTAAAGAGCACTTTTTGCCTGCTACTAATGAGCCAAAGAAGGAAAATATTATTGTAGATAAGCCACGTCAAGCTGAATTTGAGAAATTGACTTTTAGTAATGATGATTTTGGGAGTGATGATGATGACGACTGGGTAATAGGAGAGCTCCAAGATATAGTGCAATATTTTACCATAGATTTTCATGCATATTTAGTATAAAAGAAGGGAGACCTAGGTGCAATCAACATCCCATGTTCTATTGGGCCTTATGAGATTAATTAGGCTCTATGTGATATAGGAGCAGGAATAAATGTAATGCAAATTAATGACATAAAAGGTATTAGGGTTAGGCAAACTCATGACTACATACACAAGGTTGTTGATGGCTGATTTATCTGCAAAGGATCCAGTGGGTATTGTGCGCAATGTAGAAGTAAAGGTGTCATAATTTATCCAACAAATTTCATGATTTTAAACTGTGAAGTGGATGCCCACTCTTCAATTATCTCGGGTAGACCATTCTTGTCCACTGGTCGGGTGTTGATTGATTTAGACCTAGAGTAAATCACTTTAAATGGAATGATAAGCAAATAGTGTTGAATATATGCATGACAGTTCAACAGCATGATGATATGAGAGTGGTAGCAGTGATTGATGCAGTAGATAATAATATAGTTGCAGCATATATGCCTATTGAGGAGAGATTAGGGGTAGAAATATTAGCAGCAGTGGTTTTGAACTTCAAGAGTGATGGGATAGATGACTATGATGAGATGTTTAGTGCATTACACAGCACGGGCTCTCATAATTATGCCCCTAAAAAGCTGGATCTTGACCTAAAGAACAGAACCACACCTCCTATAAGACCATCAATTGAAGAACAACCCATATTGGAATTGAAGACCCTCCTGCTTAATTCACAGTATATGTTCTTGGGGGCTAACAATATTTTATTGGTAATTACTGCAACAGATTTGGCAGAAGCACATGTGGAAGCTTTGATATCAGTGTTACAAAAGTTCAAGAGAGCTATTGGGTGGACTATTGCTAATATTATGGGGATTCCACCAGGCATATCCCCACATAATATACAGCTTGAGCTGGGTAGCATTCCCAGTATTGAGCACCAGAGGTGACTAAATCCTTCTATGTAGGAGGTAGTGAAAAAAGAGATAATCAAGTGGTTAAATATTGGGGTGGTGTTTCCCATTGCAGACATCAACTGGTTGAGCCTAATTTAATGCATCCAAAATAAAAAAGAAATCACAGTGGTTCCAAACGATAAGAATAAATTAGTACCAATAAGGCCAGTGACCGATTGGAGAGTATGTATGGACTACAGAAAGCTGAACAAGTGGACAAAAAAAGACCACTTTCCTATGCTATTCATGGATCAGATATTGGACAGACTAGTAGGTAGGGGTTGGTACTATTTTCTTGATAGGTACTCATGGTATCATGATTGCTTCCTAAGACCAATAAAAGACTACACCTTTACTTGCCCCTATGGGACCTTTGCATTTAAGAGGATGCGATTCGGACTATGCAATGTGCCTTCCACTTTGTAGAGATGTATGATGTCCGTATTCTCCGACATGGTGGAAGACACAATTAAAGTATTCATAGATGACTTTTCAGTGGTTGGGGACCCATTCGATGACTGTTTAGTCCATTTGGCCAGTGAACTGCAGAGATGTGAAGACTGCAACTTGATAATAAACTAGGAAAATGCCACTTCATGGTGAAAGAAGGAATCATGCTAGGGCACAAGATCTCCAAACATGGTATTAATGTTGAAAAAGCGAAGATAGAGGTAACTGAGAATTTGTCACTGCTAGTATCAGTTAGAGGAATACAAAGTTTTTTTAGGTCATGTAGGTTTTTATACGAGGTTTATCAAGGAATTCTCTAAAATTGCAAGTCCTTTATGAAAACGTTTAGAGAAGGAGGTCAAATTTCTATTCGATGATGCTTGTCTTAAGGCTCTCAAATTTGCGATTGATTTTGACGCCCATCAATATGTCTCTTGACTGGTCTGCACCTTTTGAGGTAATGCGTGATGCGATCGGAGTGGCCTTAGGAGCTATTCTAGGCCAAAGAAGATAAAAGATACGACATCCTATCTACTATGCCACTAAATCATTATATCTCACATATAAAAATTATAAAGTTACATAGTAGGAGATACTTGCGGTGGTTTTTACTTTTGAAAAAATTCAGTTTTATCTGATTGGGACTAAGGATAGTGCACACCGACCATGCATCCCTGAGGTACTTGATGTCAAAGAAAGTAACCAAACCCAAATTTTTTCTTTGGGTTCTTTTACTGCAAGGGTTTGATTTGATGTCAAGGACTGAAAAGGGAAAGAAAAATAAGTTACTGACCACTTATCCAAACTTGGGGAGGAGACCATATAGAAACTAGGGGAAAATATTGAGATAGATGATATTTTTCCTGATAAGTGAGTGTTGGCAGCATCACAATATTTGATTCCTTATTTTGCTGATTTTTCCAATTATTTGGCAAGCAATCTTATCCTAGAAGATCTATCTTTCCAGCAGCGACAGAGATTTATGCACGAGGTAAGGAAGTGCTTTTGGGATGAGCCATATTTGTGCAGGGTTTGCACTGATGGTGTGATTTGAAGATGCTTTCCAAAGGTGGAGGTGATGAGCATTATTGAAGCTTGTCATTCTTCGCCAGTTGGGGTCACCACAGCAGCACACGGACAACCCATAAAATTCTACAGCGTGGGCTTTACTAGCCTTTAATTTACAAGGATGCTCATGATTTTGCAAAAGCCTATTACCAATGTCAGTATCAAGGAAATATTTCACGTCCCCAGGAACTCCCCATGACACCTATTCTGGAGTTAGAGTTTTTCAATGCATGGGGGATTTATTTCATGGGCCCATTCGCGAGCTCCTATGGTATACGATACATTCTAGTAGCAGTTGACTACGAGTCAAAATGGGTGGAGGTAGTTGTACTTCTAGAAAATGAAGGTAGAAGCGTCACCACCTTTTTTAAGAGAAATATTTTTTCCCGATTTGGGACTCCACATGCAATTATCAGTGATGGTGGGTCACAGTTTTGCAACCACTTGTTCAAAGCACTGCTTGATATATATGGTGTAAGGCATAAGGTGGCAACACCTTACCATCCTCAAACGAGTGGGCAAGTGAAAGTGATAAGAATCAGGTACGTAAATAAATAAGAAAATAATGCAGAAGCACAACCCTAAGATTAAAGACAATAAATAAAGATAGATGAAATTTGAGAATAAATCCCCAATTTCAAGGTTAATTGCTAAGAACCCTAATTGATCTTAGTATTCAAAATTATTGAATTAAGACTATTATGATACTAATAGATTCAATTCAAGACCTTATATCCATAGGTGATCTACACCCATATTTTGAAGAAATTAAAGACAACAATTAGTATAAAACTAATCACTTTCTTCAATCAACTTTAATAGAAACCAAAGATATCAAGTTAAGAATTAATATTACCTCCTAAAGAATCGTTCTTATAAAGTTGCAAGAAAAATCCTAAGTAGCCATACACAAAGGTGTAAATAAGAGTAACTCTCAATTAATAATAATATTGTCTGATTAAAAATAACAAAATCCATCCCTATATATAGGGAAAACCCTATCCAAATAACATGGGATTCGAATTCTACTTTTATGGAAATAAATAAATCTAGGAAACTTTCAAATCTAGAAAACTTTAAACTAGGAAACTTTTAAACTAGGAAACCTTTAAACTAGGAAACTTTAAACTAGGTAACTTTTAAACTAGGAAACTTTAAACTAGGAAAGTAAAAGTTTCCAAATTTAATCAAAACACACGTGGGACCAGTCATTTTACTTTGGGCTTGGACTTGAATCATAAAATATGTGTAACACTTAGCCCATGCTTCTCCGTAATTCTTGGACTCATTCTTGGGCTCTTATTCCATCATAAGCATCTTCTTGATTCATATTGAAGCCCGTCAATCTTAATGCAAGTGGGCTAATCTGGATGCTATCATTCCCCCCTTCTTGAAAATAACCCATCCTCGAATTTGAATCTCACAAAATCAAGAAGATATGAAATAGTAAACAACATCCATTACTTGAAAACAATAATGGTAAGAACAAAACGAGATAGTGACCATGTGTCCACTTAACCCAATTAATCCTTGCATGTATAAATACACCTTTATAAAGTATGTGGACATCATCATCATCATCCCAATAGAAAATTCTCTTCCTTGTATGAGCACAACAATATTCACATATAGATGACATAAGGAATGATATGTGCCTCTCCAATTTAGCTCTATCAATAAATCACTCCATGTATTTAATCTTATGTAGAAATGGAATAATATCACCTTGTGTTTCTTTGCTCATTAGTGTTAGATCCACATCTGCCTTGTTGGACTTCTTGTCATAAATCTTATCTTGGATAAGTTCAAAATAATTATCTTTACTTATATCCTTCTCATGAACAAGCACTTACTCAATGGGACATGTAGATTCAACCACCTTAGTTTTAAGTTCAACCAATGAAGACTTTTCAATGCAAACTTTTTCATGAGTACCTAAAGGAGAGTCAAAGCAACTAAAAGAAGAAGTAGGAACACTAAAGTTAGAGTAAAAAATAACCTCACTCAAACTCCCTTGTTTTTCTTTCTCTACCTTATTATTATCCCTCTCTTTATTTTTCTCATGATTATCTCTCTTTTATTTTCTCTTGACCTTACTTGACATCCCATTCTCTTCACACAACACAACCTTTCTTGTTTTCTCTCTGGGAATAATCAACATACACTCCCTTGTTCCTATCGTTCTTTTCTCTTTCAAATTTTTTCATTGCTTCTTTCACACGTTTATAATCTTCATAAGGTTGGGATGGAGTTAAAGGTATGAGTTTATATTTTCTTTTGTTTAGCTTAAGAGAAAATCTATTCTTTCCCTATCATAAATTGCATTTCTATCAAATTTCCATGGACGCCCAAGCTTGATATGACAATCTTGTGTTGGAATTATATCACAAAGAACATTATCAGATTACCTTTCAATGGAGAAAGAAATCATACATTGCTTAGTCTCCTTAAGTTCACCAAAATCATTTAACCATTGGAGCTTGTAATTTCCCTTACGTTTCATGCATGGAATTCCTAATTTCTCCACCGTATATGCACTTACCACATTAGCATAACTACCATTGTCAATACTCATTGAGCAAATTCTTACCTTTATTCCACATCGTGTATGAAAAATATTTTCTCTCTGTGCCTCATCAAGATCTCCCATATTAATGTGCATAATATTCCTAACTACCCTAAAAAAATTTCCCTCATTATTAGCAGCCACATCTATTCCGTCCTTACTCCCAATACCCTTTTCTACTTCTTCAACTTCTTCACTTTTTTTAATCTCATATTCCCCATTATATTTAATGATGATAACTCTTTTATTTGTACACTCAAACACCTTATGTCCCCTCCCTTGACATTTGTGACATTGTATAACACCAGAAAGAGTTGAAGTTCTTAAGTTAAAATCTTTATCTCCATCTTTGGCCTCTAATTTACCTTTACCCTTATCATCTTATGATCTCGGTATAATTTTATCCTTATAGATTGTCCATGACTTTCTTGGAGTTGTAGTAGACCAATTTTTCCATGATCCACTTTGTTGCTTCCTTTTATTTTGTCTTTTTACCTTTACATCCAACTCTACTAACTTGTCTAAATGAACATATTGTTGCAATTCTACTACATCAACAATTTCTCCATTTAACCTATTAAGAAACCTAGAAATAGTGGACTCTTCATCCTCATTACAATTGGCTTAGATCATAGCCATATCCATAGCCTTAAAATAATCATCCACAGACATAGAGCCTTGACTCAAATTTTGAAGGCATTTTTGCAGATCTCTTTGAAAGTGTGATGGCACAAAGCACTTTCTCACAGCCCTCTTCATCTCATCCCATGTTGTAATAGGAAGCTCTCCGTTGTCTAATCTATTTCTGCTAATTTTCTTTCACCAACTAGCAGTCTAGTTTAAAAACTTAATCAAGTTTAACCTTCTTAGCTTCAGAGTAGTTATGACAGTGTAAGATGGCCTCTACCTTACTCTCCCAATCAAGATATAAGTCTGGATCTCTCATTTCTTTGAAATCAAGCATCTTCATCTTAATTCTACTAATATTGTCATCTTCAACCCTATCTCGTGGTGCTCTCATTTATTTCTCCTTTGGTAAGCATCCTCTAATGCATCGTCATAGTCGCCAAATGGATTCTCATCTTGGTTGAACTGAGGAACTCAAACCGCTTGTCTCCTAACTTGAGGCATCGAGTTTTGATGCATTTTTCTTATATCAGCCATGTTCACTGGGTCAAGAGGATTTTGGGTGACCTATAACACACCGAGTTGAGTGGAAATCCTTCTAAATGCCTTGGCTATGTCATTGTTTTGAGTTCGAGCATCAGTATCCTTTTGAGACATCTCCAAAATTAAAGGAAAACAATCTCTCACTTGGACATTTTTTTATCTCTCCATTCTTACCTTTTCACTCAATTACAATCTTTAGTTGATTCCTTTAGGATTTATGTATTAGCCCTACTAGTAGCAATCCCTTTAGAAGTAAGAAGTAGAGAGAAAAAGAAATCACCAACTCCCAGATGGATTGGATTTGGTGAGACAAAAAAAAACACCAATTTTTTTTAGAAAATCTAGATTTTCTCCTATTCTTGGTTTTCCTTCTTGATGTTGGTAAACAAGAGACACAATAAATTTGGAATTTCTTGATTAGCAAGCAACCTTTTTTTTTTAAATCAACTAAAAGGGAAAAAAAGTAAAGGAATTTTTTTATGGGGCTACAAAACTCCCAAGAATTATCAATAACGAAACCTTGATAGAACTGTTCTGATACCACTTGATAAGAATCGGGTTACGCAAATAAAAAAGAAAATAATGCGGAAGCAAAAACCCTAAGATTAAAGACAAGAAATTAAAGATAGATAAAATTTGAGAATAAATCCACAATTTCGAGGTTAAGTGCTAAGAACCCTGATTGATCTTAGTATTCAAAATTAGTGGATTAAAACTAATTATAATACTAATAGAGTAAATTCAAGAACCTACATCCAAAGGTGATTTAGACCACTATTTTAAGAAATTAAAGACAATAATAAGGATAAGACTAATCACCTTCTTTAATTAACTTTAATAGAAACCAAAGAAATCAAGTTAAGAATTAATCTTACCTCCTAAAAGATCATTCTTAAAAGGTTGCAAGATAAATCCCAAGTAGCCACATACAAAGGTGTAAATAAGAGTAACTCTCAATTAATAATAATATTGTCTAATTGAAAATAACAAAATCTATCCCTATATATAGGAAAAAACCTATCCCAAATAACATGAGATTCGAATTCTACTTTTATGGAAATAAATAAATCTAGGAAACTTTTTAACTAGGAAACTTTAAACTAGGAAACCTTTAAACTAGGAAACTTTAAACTAGGTAAATTTTAAACTAGGAAACTTTAAACTAGGAAAGCAAAAGTTTCCAAATTTAATCAAAACCCCTATGGGCCCAATCTTCTTGCTTTACACTTGGAATTGAATCATGAAATATGTATAGCACTTAGCCCATGCTTCTCCATAATTCTTGGACTCATTCTTGGGCTCTTGATGAGTGGTGATTTTACCACTCATTTGCACCAAACATTTGTGCACACTACTATGTTTTGTATAAGAACATGGGACATTATCATAATTTAAATACACTAATATCCAAATTTTTTAGATATATGGTTGAAAAGGTGAAAATATGTGGATTGGAGCTAAAAATAGATCAAATGGAAGCAAAAAAAGTGCAGTTGGAGACCTGGAGCAGTTCAACCTTAGTTAGCGTGACCGTGGTCCTCAGGCTGCAGTCACGGTTAGTCAAGATGGTTAGCATAATATGATCATAGAGCACAACTATGATCATATAGCCGTGGTGGCTGTTGAACCTATGCGATCGTATTTTAGTGGGAATATGACCCAGGGCAGTTTTGTAAAATTGCATTGACGAATCCCAAACTTTATATTGGGAAAAAACCTTTCTTTTTTGGTTATTGCTTACCTCATAGACTATTTTGAATTGAAAAAATAAACCCTAATTGGGCAAGTGTGTAACTAATTTTGGAGGCTTGACTTCTTAGTAATTTTGTGAAGAATGAATGGTTTGGATAATCTTTATGGTATATCTCTCATTACTTTCTTCATAAGTAGCTAAGTAATTTAGTCTTGGAATTATGTTGAACTAAAGTTTAATTGTGTGTGGGTGTTGTCGTGCTTGCATAATTGTTAGTTGTTGAGTACGGACTCCACAATTGCTTGAATTTATGAGTTGAAAATTATGGGTGAAAACCCCAAATATCCAAATGGGTTTGATGGGTGAAAACTCCAAACTCTAGAAACCCTTCATTATTCTTGAAAGAGGGATCAAGGTGAACAGGAGGTAACCCATAACATCCTTGATAGAGGGTTATATTGGGACAAGGAAATGGTGGACAATTAAGCCTATGGTTTACTACCTCTTGCAATCTTAGAAATAAGTGTATTGGGAATGTAAATCATGTCAACAACATCATCCTAGAAATAGGGATACTTGATTGGGTTGTGGGTGATTACGAATTGCACACTTGTTAGGTGCTCGAAAGATCCAATGGGTAAAGTTTTTGTGGTTTTATTGAAATATTAACCACAATGATCTTGACCTAGCCTATCCTTTAGTTAACAATTAAATTTCATATTAAACTATCATCAACCCACATGTTTTTACTTTTTGGTAGACATTACCCCAATATCTCCTCAAACCTTGATTTTAAATCAAAAGTGTCATATTCATGCATTGTTAGTAAAAAATCATTACAAACCCATCCCAAACTAATTCCCCTTATTTTATTTTACTTGTCATGTTATTTAGCATTTGGGTAACCTTTTAGTAATTAGAGCACCCATAGGACTTGAAATTTATAATTCCCTCCTTATGGATTCGACCTCAACGTGAGTTGGGTTATGGACAACGACCACCTCACCGTTCAAACATGGGAGTGAGTTGAGCATTATCAAAATAGAACCGTTGCTGGGGAGTAGAATATCGATTTTACTTATGCGCTGTGATTCTTACTTGGGAATACCAGGGGTGGTATAATTTACTTTATTTGTTATTTTTGAATTTTCTTTTTCGGCGATCGAAGTGTTAATGAAACAATGAGTGAAAATGCACGCAACATGGGCCCATTTGATGGTCCCCTAGATGACGAGGGCCAACTAAATGAAGCAGGACAAACAAGTACAATTCATATCCCACCAACTAATGGGAACAGAGTCTTCCTTGTGACTAGCATCATGTTCACATGATGCAAATGAAAGGATTGTACGGGGGTCAAGCCTTTAAGGACCCAAATATATATTTAAAGAATTTCATGGGAGTGTGTGCACTATTTAATATAGCACACATTACTCAAGAATCCATTTAGCTTCGCCTCTTCCCATTCTCACTAATGGGTGAGGTGATTTTATGACTCCGCTCACTTCCACCCAGCTCAACTACATCTTGGGATGAGCTTACTATGGTGTTTCTTGATAGATAATTCCCATAATCTAAAATGCTTCAAAAGCAGGGCGAGATTGTGAATTTTTAGCAAATAAATGGAGAGCTTTTGTTTGAAGCTTAGGAATGGTTTAATGGAAAATTGGTCCAATGCTCTAATCATGAAGTCCCAAAGAAGATGCTTCTTGACATCTCTACTGTGACCTTGATCCATCAAACAAAATGGTGGTGGATAATATGGCGGGTGGCTCAACAGTGAAGATGCACCACCATGCGACCTTTCTATTGATAGGAGAAGTGTCAAAGAAAAAGCGGGGTTGTCATACCCGGGATACCAAAGTTCCCAAGATCCCTTGCACTACTTCCATGGTCGATGATGAATAAAGAAAGTGAAATAAAGAAAAGAACAAAACCATGGCAAAAATAATGACCCAACTTGAACTCTTAACAAAGCATGTTATGGGTGCACCCATGAAAATGGTAAATGTTGTAGCATCAAAATCTTATGAAGATGATGAAGAAGCAAAGAAGTTGGATAAGGAAATTTAGTATTTGGCTAACTACTCGGGGGTTTTCGCCTCGCCTATCAAAGAAAAGCTGGGAATAAAGGTTGGATGGTCCACGAGCAGGATTGAAATTAGAGGGATAAAGAGCGTGATTATAACCGTTATGTTCCCCCTTATGATCAAGCTAAGATCAAGGAATCAAGTGCCATCGACCCCAAAAAATTCAAGACCGAGGATGTGTTTGCAAGAATATTGAATAGAGTGGAAGGTATAGACAAAATGGTCCATGAGTTGCAAGGTGATTTCTCTCAACTATCTTAAACTATGGTGTCTCATTCCTCTTTTATCAAACAATTAGAAACCCAAATTAGGAAAATCTTCATACAACTAAATGCTAGGCCTAGAGGTGGACTCCCTAGTGACATGATTGCTAATCAAAAGAATGATGCTCAAGTTATAAAAATTATCACAATGAGTGGAAAGATGCTTGATGAACCCTCTAAAGAAGAGTTGAGTGAGAAAATTCCCAAAGCTAAAGCAAAAGAGGTGTTACCTCAAAGTCAAGAAGAAAATGATAAGAAGGAATTTGATGAAAGCGACGAAGAAGTGGTTGAGGTTAAAAAGCCACAAAGTAAAGCAAGGCCCACAATCCAAGTTCTTCCCCCATTCCCTCAAAAATTGCATAAAAATAGAAAGATGACAAATTGAGGAACTTCATGGTAAAACTTAGTAATCTATCGATAAATATCTTATTGCTTGAGGCGATCTAAGAGATCCCAGAATACGCTATGCTAATAAAAAAGTTGATATACAAAAAGAAACTTATTGAAGGTGACACCATTGAGGTCACTCATAGGTGTAATTCTATTATGGATAGTAAGGTTGCGGAAAATAAAATGACCCCGGAGTGTTCACCATTCCTTAAACAATCAGGATGTATGAGTTTGCAAAAGCTCTATGTGATTTTGGTGCGAGCATCAGCTTAATGCCTTTTGTCATCTACAAGAATCTTGGATTGGATGACTCTACCCCGACATCTATGTGAATCTTAATGGCAGAGAAGTCTGTCAAAAGGCTGGTGGGAATTTTGTTTGATGTCATTGTTAAAATGGACAAGTTTATACTCCCGGTGGAATTCGTGGTGTTGGATTATGAAATGGACCAAGAGGTACCTATAATCCTTGGTCATCTTTTTTTAGCCATTGGAGGAGCCATTGTTAATTTGGAGATGGGGGGAATGAAGTTTAGGGTACAAGAGAATGAGGTCTCTTTCAAAATATGCAAGACAAAAAAGTAAATCATGGATCTCCAAGTTGTTTCCATGGTGGATATGGAGAGTGAGAGGGAAAATGAGGAAGAACTTAAGGACTCACCTTCAATATGGATGGAGAAAGATGTCGTGCCACAATGGTAACTAAGGTTCTAGGTGGGAGAAAACCCACAAATTCCATGAAAGTGGCTCTTATCCTTTCTTTTATGTTTTTGTAGTATACATGTTATCTTTTGCATATAAATAACTCAGGAATTTGTGGCACTATGGAGTGCATTGGATGAGCTTGACAAGGGGAAAGTGTGCATTTTTTGCATTGAAAATTGAACAGGGAAAAAATCTATAAAAACTGAGCAAAGAGCTGAACAGGGGAAAACAAGGAGCAACACTGCTCTCAGTTACTGCGACTATGATCCCCAAGCGTGATCGCGGTCACCTGTGTGTCTCTGATAATGGTCACCTGACCGCAGTCACGAACATTTCAACCACTTAATCCCTAATTTCCCCCATTTTCCTTACACTCCCTTTCAAGTTTTACTCTCTAATTGGGCTAAATTCTGGCCAAGTTTGTGAGCTATCCAACAACATCCTTGAATCCTTCTTGCATCACAAAACAGGTAGGTATCATGAATCCATGCTCTTATTTTTTCAAATAGTCCCTAGATACATTATTAAAAGACGACCTAAAGTCTTGATTGTTATGCTTTACAGGTTGTTATACTTGGTATTAGCATGGTGTTGGATGCTTGAGTAAGGTATACACACATGTGGGGCAATCTTAAGTGTCTAAAAATTTATGAAAAATATAGATAAATAAGGTGTGCACACCAAGTGTTTGACATATTGCATAAATGAACTTTCAATAATGATATTTGTATTTTAAAGGGCACATTCAGACACTTATTAGCATTGTTCAATTGATCTTTATGAGAATCCATATCGTAGAGCATGCTAGTGGCCTAAAAATTTGGAAGAAATTTGAATCGCGACTATGGTAGGTGTCCGTAATTGCAGCAACGTAAATCCAGTCATGGCCCATGATTGCGGTAATCGAGGCCAGTTTCCTTCCATGCCAAAAATCTAACACTTCCAGATTTTAGCCTAACACTACCAAGCATCCATTCCAATGAGCTTTAGTGAATAATGTGGTATAGTTTACAAGATAAAATGTCATTGTTTGATATAATGTGTGCCTAGTGCTTTCAGGACAATCTCATGGACAAGTATGATCACATTTGATTCATGGCACCCGAGTGCCATACTAACTACTACAGTGATCTTTTGAGGACAAAGCTACTCCCAAAAAGAGGTATTTTCTTAGATAATATGACGGAAAAACTATCGAAATTTCATTACAAACTTGAAGCCACAGGGTGGTAGTGCTTTGCCTCAGTTCCTTGCTTGTAAATGAATAATGGGTTCGTGAATTTTATGCCAACATCAGTGAAGCGTCCTTCTCGGACCCATTCAATGTGACTATTAAGATTCAGGGCAAACCAATGAAAGTTAGGGCTAAGCAAATCAATGATGTTTATGGGCTCCAACATGAAGACATGGGTGAATTCAAAGCAAAGGGGTGTAAACTGGGGAGTTTTTGGCACAACGGCTATGCCCCAAAAATAAAGTCTCATGGGAAAATACTAAAAGCAACATCTCCATGAATGACTTCACTTTTTAGGCTCGAATATAGTTTCACATTATTTTTAGTCGAGTCTCTCCTTACACCTACATGACAACAGTCCTAGATCTGTATGCTCGAATGGTTGCTTGCATTCTAGATGGCATCCCTTTAGATATTGGTCATCTTGTGGTCAATGAAATAGATCACTTTAAGAACAAAGGTGGTATGCATCTCTTCTTCCCATCTTTAGTTCCTGGGCTTTGCAGGAGAATGGGGGTTGAAGATATGCTAGTGATACATGGGTGTATCTTAGTTATCCCATCTACCTCTTGAGGATTCAAGAAAAGAAGGCACCTGGCAAAGGAAAGAAGAGAAAGACCGACTTGGAAAAGTTAGCATGTATTAAGTTTGAGTCTCATAGGCCAACCACTACCATATCTCTTGAGGAGATTGGAGTTGATATTACAGCCATCATGGAGCTTATGTCTATTTTTCCCCAAGGACCTGGAGATTCTTCCACCACCCATCATTCATATGTGTGATGTGCCGATTATCAGAAGTACAAGGACAACCAAAAGAAGCAAGAAGCTACCATTAATAAGATTGAGAAAGCCTACTTCTCTTTGGCGTAGTCACACCAAGACCTCTAGATTGTACATAAAAAATAGTTATAAGAGAAAAGAGGAGGAATGAGTTCTTTATCCAGATATAGAAGGAGTGAAGGGCCTATGGAAGGTCCTAAATATATGAGATAGACTTTCTTCCTCTTTGGTGGAGAATAGTGATGAGGCCCTAGTCGAGTGGATTGATCTTGAAGAGTATGGTGATGATGCAGAGTCCCTGAGTGAAAGAAACCTTTGATGCAATTTCAGGGAGCACCCTTATCTCTTTTATCCTTGATTATTTATGCAATAGGGACACTACTACCTTTTCAGTTGGGGATGTCTTTTTATTTATTTGATTTGGGCCTGTATTATTGATATTTTTGCATACTTTTCTGCTCTTTTAGATGATTCTTATTTTTATTTGGGTTGTAGTATTCAGGCACTATAATGGTGTCCACATTTGCATGAATTAGTTACTTTGTTCTTAGTTTGTTACTTTATTTTAGTTTTAATAGATGAGTTTTTCCCTATGATAGATTGAGTGACGACATTCTTAAGGGGAAAGCATCATGGTTGGGTTTTTATCCATAAATGCAGGGAAAACCTGAGTACCCATGGCATCAGGGTCATAAATGTAAGGGAAGTCTGAGTACTTATGGCATTGATGAATTGGGATCGCATTCATACCCATTGACGAAATCTGAGTATCCATGTGGGTGGTCCGCCCATATTAAAGCTATAATGTGAGACAATAACTTGGGTTGTTTCCATGATTAGTAAATTATATGTGGTATGGGTACAAAACAAAAAATCCCCTCCGTTCAAAAATTTTACGAAATTCGAGGGCATGGACGTGAGAAACCTTGTGATAAAACTTTTCCTCTTTTTATGACTCCAAAAATTGACTTCGGAAGAATAGTGAATACTCCATCTTTGTCTCGAGCGGGAGGAACTCCACTAGTATTTCAAAGCTAAGTTTTGATTGTGCTTGGTTGGTAAAATGATCATAGGCCATCTTGTGACATTGGAAGCCCACTTTAGTCTAAAAAGCCTACCAATACATAGGATTTACCCTTAGTTACCCTCTTTGAGCCTTTGGACTATTCTTTGGAAGACACGTTACAAGTCGTGACCCTTTTATTTTTCTTTTTTTGAACCCTACCCTCTATGAACTTAAGAATACAAATTGAGGCTAAAATCCTAAGTTGGGGGTGACGGAAACTAAAAAAGGTGTAGTTGGGCCATGAAATCATAAGAAAGTACCTACGAGCTTAAGCAATTAAAGCAAATTGATTAGAAGAAAGAAATGACCCCATAAAGGATAGAAAGGTATTATCTATGCACAAAAAGAGGGAGAGAGAGAGGGGAAAGTAGGAAAATCAAGAAAGGGAAAAGTAGGCAAAATAGTAAAGAAAAAGAAGTGGCATAATAGCAAAAAGTGATGAGAGTATAATGTAGAATTTTAAGGAGGGTTTAGTCTTATTATCCTAAGTTGACATCCTACCCTACCCTAAACCTACATTACAAGCTCAAAAAGTCCTTTGTAATTCCCAACCAAGTATGGTCATTGTAGTGGTGATTAAAAGTAGGGGAAGGCCTATGGAATGGTACTTGTTAAAATGAAGAATTTATTGAGAGATAGAGTGATTGCACTTAAAATTCCTTGTTGAATGATTGGTAACTAGGTGTATGAAATTTTCTTTCTTATGAGGAGGCATGTGAACAAGTTGAGGTGGGTGATTTTTTTATCTTCCACATAATGTGATAAAAGGAAGTATAACATGGTTGTGGTCAGCAAGTGAATCATTTCTAGAGTGTTAGTAGTTGTTACATGGTTGCTCCCCAAAGTCTAATGCATCTATCAAATATTCCATGATATGTTGATGGGTGTAGTTGAAACCATTTGACCCATGTGTGAAGAAATTTTTGTGGTAATAATCAAGTTGGAGTCATCATGATCATTAGGTATAGATTCTAGGCATACATGTGAAATTGTTTCATAGAAAAGGGTGGTGTTGCTCGAGGACAAATAAGGTTTTAAGTTGGGGGTGTTGATGAGTGGTGATTTTACCACTCATTTGCACTAAACATTTATGCACAGTGCTATGTTTTGAATAAGAAAATAGGAAATCATCATGATTTAAATACAATAATATCCATATTTTGCAAGTATATGGTTAAAAAGGTGAAAAGATGTATATTGGAGCTAAAAAGGGATCAAATAGAAGCAAAAGAAGTGCAACTAGAGATTTGGAGCAGTTCAGCCTTAGCTACCATGACCACGGCCACTGTCAGTCAAGATGGTCAGCATAATATAATCGCTGAGCACAACTGCAGTCACATAGCTGCGGTGGCAATTGAACCTATGTAATCACGATTTAGCCAGAATATGACCCAGGGCAGTTTTGTTAAATTGCATAGACGAATCCCAAACCCCATATAGGGAAAAACCCTTTCTTCTTTGGGTTACCTCATAGACAATTTTGAATTGAAAGCAAGAAACCCTAATTAGGCAAGCGTGTAACTAATTTTGAGGTTTGATTTCTCAATAATTTTGTGAAGAATAAATGCTTTGGATAATCCTAATAGTATATCTCTCTTTACTTTCTTCATGAGTATCTAAGTAATTTAGTCTTGGGATTATGTTGAACTAAAGTATAATTGTTGTGGGTGTTGTCGTGTTTGCATGATTGTTAGTTGTTAAGCATGGATTCCACCATTTCTTGAATTTACGAGTTGGAATTTGTAGATGAAAAACACAAATCTCCAAATGGGTTTGATGGATGAAAACTCCAAACTCTAGAAATCCTTCTTCATCCTTGAAAGAGGGATGAAAGTGAACATGAGGTAACCCATAACATCCTTGAAAGAGGGTCATAGGGGGACAAGGCAATGGTGGATAATTAATCCTATGGTTTACTACCTCTTGCAATCTTAGAAATAAGTGTAATGGGAGTGTAAATCATGAAAACATCATCATCTTAGAAATAGGGATGCTTGATTAAGGTTTTGGGTGATTACAATTGGACACTTGTTAGGTGCTAGAAAAAGCCAATGGCTGAAATCATTGTGGTTTTATTGAAATATTAACCACAATGATCTTCGACCTAGTCTATCCTTTAGTTAACAACTAAGTTTCATGTTAAACCATCATCAACCCATATTTTTTTACTTTGAGGCTGACATAATCCCAAGATCTCCTCAAACCTTAATTTTAAATCACAAGTGTCATATTCGTGCATTATTAATCAAAAATCGTTACAAACCAATTCCAAACTAGTTTCCCTCATTTTATTTTACTTGTCATGTTATTTAGAATTTTGGGTGACCTTTTAGTAATTAGAGCACCCATAGAACTTGAAATTTATAATTCACTCCTTGTGAATTCGACCCCAATGCGAGTTGGGTTATTGACAAAGACCGCCTTACCCTTCAAGCATGATAGTGAGTTGAGCATTATTAGCTTTTATTCTATCATAAGCATCTTCATGATTCACATTAAATCCTATCCATCTTAATGTAAGTAGGCCAGTCTGGATGCTATCAGGATGTCTCTAATAGAGAGATATAGTCTATATTGGCATGGACTATAAATTCCAACTGGACTGATTGGTTTAGAAAGTTAGATGATGCATATTGGGCCTATAAAACAACCTATAATACCCTCATACATTCCTTTCCATATCAGGTTGTGTATAGAAAAACATGCCACTTATCGGTTGAGCCTGGGCATAAGGCACTATGGGCATTAAAAAGGCTAAATTTTGAGTGGTGTGATGCAACAAATATGAGATTGAGCAAGGTGAATGAGTTGGATGAATTCCAACTCTATGCTTATTAGAGCTTGGCCATATACAAAGAAAAAATGAAGTTGTACCATGACAAAAAGATAGAGAAGAGGATATTCAAACCCGGTGATTTGGTCTTGTTATATAATTCAAGACTATGCTTGTTTCCTGGCAAGCTGAAATCAAGATAGAATGTACCATTCCCTATGGTTAAGTTGTTCCCATATGGTGCTATTAAGATAAATCATGATGGTGATATCCTATTTAAAGTGAACGAATAACGAGTGTAACACTACCTGAGAAACTTGGAAAAATTAAGAGTTCGTGCTAAAATAAACCTTGGCAAAGTTTGAGTAGCCAGGGGAACTGAGTCGTGCTGCAATAGTAAATCAGACGCTTCTTAGGAGGAAACCCAAGGTATTTTGTTATTTGTATTTGTGTTCATAATTGATGGTAGATCTCCATACCTATGGTGCCAAAGGTATGTTACTAACTCTATTATTTTGTTGAGGTTTGATGTATCGGGGACAATGCGTGATTTTAAGTTGGGGCTGGGGCTGTTTGTGCGTCTTTATGTCCTCTTGGGATTTTATTGTCGTGCCTTTTTTCCTCGGAGTCCTGTTTCTAGTAGAGCCGGCATGTTTAGGCGTATTGTATTTTGTTTCATGATGTTTTATGGTTAATTAGATATTTTTAAGTATTTAGGGCAGTAGTCATATTTTATTTTTATTTTTGATACCCCTCTAAAATTTTGTGTTTTAGAACTGTGTGATTGTATATATGTGTAAACATTGTAGATATTTTTATGGTATTAGGATTAGGGACATGATAATCACTCGCTAAAAATTATGTGAACCGGATAGGTAGTAGTTGGTGATATTGACCCTGTGCCATATGTATGAGATACTACCTAGTTCTCTTTGTGTGTTGGATTTAAAACTCGCCTGGTTAGTCTTGCCTTGGTTGAAGAATAGTCAGTAGGAAAGGATCATAGGCCGTTTTTCATTTTAGTTCACTTTTAGCTAAAATGACCTTCCATGTGTAAATGATATCCCTTGATCCCTGTTTTGAGCCTTGTAAGCCAATTTTTCTTATATCACCATTGACCTTTCTATTTAAATTACAATGAACATGTTTTGGCTCTATTCCTACTTGGACATTGTGCACTTCCACTCAGGCAAAACGCTTAAGCTGAGGGTGGCTTAAGGGTGTGTAGTGTAAAATGGGTATAAAGAAGGGAAAATAAGATAAAAATATAGTAGGGTTGGGTGTGGTAGCAAAGAAAGAAAAAGATAGAGAAATTTTGAAAAAGTGAGAAAGAAAGAGTAAAAGATCACACCCAACCTAAAGGTACTTTAAAATAAAAAGGGATAAATATGGGAGTAAATAAAGAAAATTAGATAATGAGTGAGACCCCAAGGTTAGTGTACCGTCAAAGAGGCTTAGGAACTGTAAAAGTTCATATGTGCCATACCAGCTCCCAAGACTACATTAGAAACCAAGAAAAGTCCTATAGTTATTCTAACTTATCTATCTGAATGCTAAGGTTAGAAAAATAAGGGCAAGCCTATGGTATTTGACATGCATTGATTGGAACTTCTTTTTTAGTGTGAGTGTCTCTTGACTGTCCCTCCATAGACATTCATTATTTTATTTGAGTGAGTGAGACATCTTTGTTATGAGGGAACTTGAATCATATTACAAGTTATTTGCTTGTTTCAAGTAATGTAACATGTATATATGAGTGGTTGTCTGTTGCTAATATAATTGCTATACCTTGATCCCATTGTGACACATTATTGTGCTTCATGTTCATACCCAGTTGTTTTGAAAAGTGAGATTGGAGGCGGTGTTGTGTTCTAAGTATTAACTGTTGATTGACTGTCTTGAATAACTTAGATTCTCTTACTTAAGTTGGGGGTGTTGATGTGCTATTGAAATATTGTACTTTTGATGCTTAAAATGAGAGTTTCTAAAGCTATTTTGTTAGATATGATGCTTTTTGGGTATGTTTTGCAGGAAACCATGTTTTGGATATTAAGTTCGTGGAAAAAGTGAAGAAGTGCTTTTTGGAGGAATTATGGATATTTGGGATGTTTTTCCATTTGTTCGTGATCAAAGCATGTTTCAAGATTTATAAAAAAGCTGAAAAGATGACTCTTGACACGTACAAAGTCAACCTATGGACCGAAAGTAGGACCTACGGTCTGCAGGTAGGCAAAGCATGTGCTAGAAGTCCAAAATTTTGAGAGCTGAACTTGCATGAATTTTTCTCCCGCTACATGTGCACTGTAACTGTGCCTGATGTCAGGACTGCAGATACTACCTACTCCCAGTGCAGTCCCCGAGTACAGACCAGATATGGTCACCGACCCAATTTTCTCCTATTTTTTTTGGGCTTTAGTTTTCGGGTTTTCTCATGTACTAAAAATACCTTTTATGTGTTTTTTAGTAGGAGTTATGCACTTTTATAATTCACAAACATATTTTGATTCCAATATTCGATTTTGATCTTGGGATTATCTTGTATTGACTTCAGTTGATTAATTCAGTTACGGTTGTGGGTTTTTACACTTCCTATCATTGTGATTTCATCTATACTTTCTATTATGAGGGTTGCTGATTTTTTTCACAATCGTGAGCGGCTAAAACCCATAGCTAGGGTTGTGTATACCCTGGCGGATTGACAAAGTAGGGGAAGTGCGATTGTTGAATTGAACTGATACCCATGGAATGCATTGCATTATCTTCACTATAATAGATTTCTTAGTGGTGGCCAATGTTAAGATCCCACTTAGATTATTGCTACTTACTCCAAAAGAGGAGTAGTGACTTGGAAAAGATGATGACAACAGTAATTTGTAGTTCAATTGTCGATCCAGAAACTAGGTATTATCTATGTAAGATGATTAGATTTCATTTAATAACTAGAGACTCAAAAGTTAATAGTTAACTGGGATCAAGATAAGGATTAGTAATGCGATATCCTGAGACTCAAAAGGTAAAGGGTGAAATTTGTCTACTCATCCAAAAAAATGTAGGTGGTACATAACATGTCGATTCTGCATGCAAGGTATCAAGTTGGTTCAATATAGCACGATAAGCCTACGAAGATAAGAGGAAAAGGGGAACACAATCCTAGAGTTCACTAATACTGATCACAACCAAAGTTGATATTTTCTCTTTATTCAATTTTATCATTCAAATCCCCCCATTTAGTTTTCCAATGTTTGGCCGTTGATTACAACATCTGAAATCCATGAGTCCTCATATTCTCTTAGGATTCGATCCCAACCTTTGTTGGGTTACTATATTTTGACAACGACTGTATCATCATCTGAAAGGAGGTGTTGTTTGGATGTCACAGTACCTGGGTACAATATAAATAACCCTTTTATCTGATTTTTGCTCATTCTTTTACCTTCCTCTTGATAGTAAAAACCTAAAATTAGTGTGACGGCTTAAGGTGAAGCTTGTGGGTTCTTTTAAAGCTATATTAACATCCATTACTTGAGTCTCTTACGGATTTAAGGTAAGAAATCACCCATTTTCTTAGTAATTCTTGATTAAATTCTCTAAAATCCAAAAATCTTAGGGCTTGATTTTAAATCCCAATTTTACTTTAATAATATTTTAATCTTATAATTACTAGTTTTTCATCAATTTAATCTTCAAAACAACTCTGATTCTTGATTTTAATCCGAATTTCAAATATTTTATACAGTAAAGCTTAAAATGGTTTTTCTTTAATTTGAACCTCATTTTTGACTCAATTTGACTTGGGTTTTCAGTTGTAGGTTCCTACAAATATGGAGAATACATTTTTGGAGTAAAGTTATAATTTTTCCCTTGTTTTTTGAAAACTCATTTTAGGATTCCGTTTTGACCCCAAAACAAAAGTAGTCAATATGAGTGTCGTTGGTTTTTTAATGATGCGTAGATTTCATTTTTGATTTTTTTAGTAGAGTTTGGGATAGTTAGTGAAAATTAAGGTGATACAAAAGTAAACCACTAAATTTAAATTAAGGCCTAAAGAAACAAAAAGAAACAACTAAAGAGAAATAAAACAACACACAGAAGAAAGGAGGTGAAAGAGAGAATGCATAAAATGAAATGGATAGTAATATGACATACACCAACACCAAAGATATCCAAGGTGTGTTTCAAACACGTATACACACAACTCCAATGGTGGATAACACCACACTCTTAGGTGGACGCAAAGGGATTCATAATCTCAAGCACCCACCTTTCTTGCCAATTTGTCAGCACAAGTGAAATCCATCAATTTTGCTAAACCTAATTTTGGTTTCTCTCTCTTAAGGAGAAGAATAAAACTCAATTTAAAATTCACTTAAGTCATTATCTCAAAAACCAAGGAAAATAAAAGCTAAAGGGTCTATTTAAACTTATTACAACCAAATGATAAAAATGCCCTTAATTAGGGCTTAGGAAAAGTGTGCCTATGGAGTGTTATTTTAGAGTATAAAAAGTCCATATTTCCCTTTAATTTAGGTTCCTCTTTCAGTGTAAGGACCCTCCTCCTTTCTTCACTTGGACAAGGCTTTGAAAGGCTCCAAAAAGGTCTTCAATCACTTGCAAGATCCGAAACTTGAACTTTCCATAATACATTGTACTTTTTGTGCTCTTCATGCTTGTATCATCCTCTCCATCTTGAAAGGAATTTGTCCTCAAATTCACATCTTGCAAAACCAAAGAGGGAAGAAATCAAGCACACAATCCTCTTTGTAAGAGGGTTAGCATTAGTACCACAATTATATAATCACTCCAAGGTGGTTCAAATTAAACACACATCCATGTATCCTTGGTTTTTCGCATGAAAAGCTTGGTATAAAGGATATCAAAGAAGTGAATGGCATCAACATAAAAAGAAAATGAGCATGAGCTAAAACTACACCTCCCAGATCTCAAAGGTATTCTGGGGTCAAAGGGAACTAGTAAGCAAGGGTCTAGGTAGATGTTAGCCATTCCTTTTACTAGACAATCATTCTCACAATTACCCAAAACAATCAACCTTAAGAGAAAGCTATCATTCAAGAGTAAAGGGTTGTGGTCTAAAAATCCCCTCCTAGGAACAACAACACCTTTATTCACAAGTATGCCAAACACATAATCATCATGAACAAGTCTAGTGGCATAGTTTTCATCACATAAGCTTAGGGAATCAAGTTCCATTTCATGATCAAATTACAAGAATGATCACCAACTTAAGGATTTTTAATCACATCATTCACATAGCCAAGTAGTGAACTATACGTAGGATCACATTGATCATCGTACAAATTAAGAGAGATATTAAGAGAAGAAGCATGCATCCCTATGTCACACAAACCTGTGACCAACATACTAGAGAGTACATTACAATATTTCAAGCACACAGAAGGGTATGGAGTAGCCTTAAGAGTAATTTGATCATTGTTCACAACTAATGAGATCTAAGGAAGGGAACATGTACTTCTACTTCAACCAAACCCACGACCATTTCACAATAAGTCATATAACAATAATTTAAGATCAATGGAATGTAAGGGGTAGCAATGATACCTTGGTTTGGGCTAGGGCAGTCCACTCGTTTGGAGCTCTCGGTCAAGGATACCTTTAGGTCATTTTTGTGCAAAACTCCTTGTTGATTATTCATTGATAACTTAGAAACTTGAACCGAAAATAAGAAGAATAAATGCTAGGCAAAGTTCTAGCATTTGCGTTAGTGAGTAACAATGGACATTTATGGGCAAGTCCTACAAACAAAGTTGCCTTTCCCTTTGCTTTCTCACAATCCGAGGCCTCTCTTTCCCTTTCCCTCTTTTCTTTACATTCTACTTGTACTTATCCACCCATTTTCTCTCCATCTTATGGCTTGGCCTCATTCTCCTTGGACTTTAGCTCTCCCTCATCTTCTACATGGATGGAGGGGTCTCGGTTTAGTGTAGTTTGGAGAGGAAGTATAGATTTTAGTTGATGATGGATTTGGGTTGGTGGCTTTGTATTCGTTGGTTTTGAACTCTTTTATGTAGAATTAAATTACAACTATGAATACATGTATTGTAGAGTATATATTGAAAGATTTGATTGAGAGCATGAACAACAACTTCCCTCTCTTGGTATGACAGTATGATCTAACTGTATTGTGGATTATTTCAAATGTATGAACTAGTGTTTTGAAAGTAAATTTCTTATTGTTGTTGTAATTGACATGGTTTATGACATGATTAGAGGGAGTCTTCTTACCACAACTTTACTCATTGAATTTAAATGAAGGACTGCATGTTTTGAATGAAGTGGGTTGTCAAATTGATATGATATGAATGACTTGCAAGTCAGGGTATGACGATACCCGATGATGATAGGCCCTTGGTATAATAAATTTTGAATGATTTGAAAGTATAAAGCATGTTATTTTTGAAAAACTAAAAAGTGGGCTTAACAGAGCTAGTCGGTTACCTAAAGAAGGTGTTTGAGTATAGGGGCCCATCGCTGGAAACCACAGTTACTGATACGAGTATTATCCTAAAAAGGGAATAATGTAAACGTTATGTAAGGGTGATGCCACAGTATACTTATAAGGGGGTATACCAAACTATTAAGAACTCTAATTCTTGTGGCATACTTGGATTAGAGGCTTGGCCGCCGAGTCAAGGGAGGATTTCATATAGCCCATGGAAGTACAGATTTGTAGGGTGGACCGGTTAGCCCAGAAGAGTAACAAAGTGTTGAGTCATATTTGCAACAAAGTCTTTAAAAATTCTAAATTATGCCCATGTGTTTACGTATCTTATATGTAATGTTTTATGAAATTCTCTCATCTATATTTTGTATTAAAGATGCTATTTTTTGGATTTGTTTCACTTACCAGTACATATGTATTGACCCCCCCTATTTCAGGATCTGAGGTAGAGTCCTGGGGTCCCGTTCAACAGTAGACTTGTGTGTGTCGGAAGTTACAGTTGGTGAGCCTTCTTTATTTCTGAAGGCCTAGTCTTTATACTTTATTATCTCATTTTATGGTTATGGTTTGATTGGGGTCTTGTCCCATCTCTAGACAAGATATTGGTTTTGATGTATTAGGGATTTCGCGGACTGATATTAGATGGTATTAGAGTTTTAGAGGTTTATGGATTTTACTTCAGATTATTCATTTGAATTATAATAATGACCATGATTCTGTATTGATATGTATTTCTGCATTGTCCTTTATGGTGTATAAATATGTGCATGATTTTTAGAGAGTAAAGAGCGCTCGGGCCTTCATGATTCAAGATGTCCATCGCGGCTAGGGTCTCGGCTCGGATCGTGATATTAAGGGTGAGAACTAATCATAAAAAATGACTATCTATGTGTTGTTCTCATGTGGAGGTGTATATATGATGTAATTATCAAAATTGAGTATTATGTGATATGTATAACTGTATGGGGTCCTATGTGATCGTGATAGCCCTGAATACATGTGAATAATTATATTGTGTTGTTGAAATGCCTCATGTGGTACCATTAGTGTACTATGATATATTCATACTTATTGGTATATGAAACATGTGGTAATTCATGGATGAAATGGAAATAATGAGTGGATATTGGATCACATGGTTGTGGAAATTTATCATTGTGGTTGGTTGTAGAAATATATCATGTGGTTTGTTATGGAAATACTCATTGTGATTGGTTATGAGCATTACATCCTCATATCACACTGATTCATGAAATAATGGTACCACTATGGCAGCACTTGTGTAACAATGACAACACCGTTTAAAACCCTCCCCAAGGGATGTGCCCTGGAGAAGATATTGTAACACCTTATAAAACCCTTTTCAAGGGATATTCCAAAAAAATATATGAGATATGTAGATTATATACGGATTGACGAACCCCACATGGGTCCTACATTGAGAAGCTTTAGCTCCGTAGGTGTATATGGGGATTGTGCAACGATCCCGGAGGTTGAGCAACGACCTTGTTAATCACATCATCATTATCATCATATACATTACTGTTACTTTGTTCTATTTATATTGTGTTGTATTTTCATATTGACTTAGCATTTATGTAATTGTCTTATCTTCGTTATTTGATGATCTTGTATATGCATGTTCCCCCTTGTTCTACTTATATGTGATATAATGTATACTTGTGTTCTATCTTGGTGTGGTGTTGCAATATATGTGACATATTAGAATTCTTAGTGCAAGCGATATGGGCTACAGTTGTGAGACATTTTTTGATTGCAGGTAATGTGCCCTTAGTATAAATTTTGTATATTTTATTTTCTACTTTACTCGATCGGCCTATGATACCTACTAAATACAAGTGGACCGTACTCACTCCTACTTCACCCTTTTAGTTCAGCTTCAGTTTCAGGTGAGCCTCAAACTGTTTGATCTTGGGCGCCTTCAGATTTCTCAAGGTAGTGGTTGGACATTCACACGTCCATAGTTCACCTCTATCTTTCTATATTAGTTATGTTTTTATTAGTGTTCGGAGATAAATATTTTTCTTTGTGGTTATTTTTTGATGTATTTGACTCCGAGATTGTATTAGTAGTTCTTATACTGTTGACACCAGGTTTTGGGAGTTATGGCTGCATGTGTTGCTTTTATTCTTTCCGTTTTTATTATATCTAAGTGATTTGACTTCATTCTAGAAGCCTTACCTTGGGGGAATTTCTGTCTTTTTTTCGTGTGTTCAGTTTGGGTGAAAGGCTTACGTGCTAAGGTTCACCGTGACAAGTGGCATCATGACCAATTGATTTTTGGGTCATGACATTGATGTTTTATAATTAAGGAATATTTAGTCATCTTTACTCTTGCCAACAAAGAGGTAATATATTTACTTTGTAGTGGCAATTTAGTTTGATCTGTAAATTTATTTCCTTATACATTATATTGATATAAATTACTGAAAAATCTAACTGTACAAATTTAGTAAAAGATAATTTAGTATTTTTCATCAATTTCGGTTAAAGGATGACCTTTTTTTAATTTGATTATTTTCTTCTTCACTTCAGATTTTAATGTACCATAAGATTAAAAAATATAATTTTTAATCCTAATAAGTAATTAAAAAATTATTAAAATCAATTTTAGTAATTAAATTAAGAGATTATTTCCTTATACCATTTGGAGGGGGTGAGGATAATTAACTTGGATAATAGATCTATTATATATGCTAAATGGATCTATTATCCAAGTTAGTTATCCGCACCCCCTCCAAATGGTATCAGAGCCCAGTTATTTAAAAAATACACCAGTAGCATATATGTTTGAAGTTAGATTGGATTGGATTAATTATGAGAAGACCATTTAAAAATAGAGAAGCTTTTAGAAAAATTAAAGAATCTTTAATTAGTAATTATTCAGAATATATAAGTCTAAATAAAACAAAAGAAAACCCACAAAGATTAGCCTACCTAATTACCTTAATATCTAGTATTGAAGCAAAATTAATAATCCATTTAAAATCTAGAAGAATGAGACACATACCACCTAATTATGATAAAATCAGATTTAGATATCCACCAAAATATTATAAATATGGTTTAAATGAATAAAGTACAAAAATACAAAGAACTAAAACAAATTATTTCTGAAAAACGTAAAAAATTAAAAATAAGAATAGAAAGACTACATTATAATATATTTGCCGGAGTTAGTGAAAACTCAATAAATATACAAAAAGATGAAATATTAAAATTAGAATAACATATAGATAGTTTAGAATATATATATCAACATGAACTATTTACAGTAAAATGAACAAAGAAGAATTTATAATAGATGAAAAAATATATAAAATCACGAAGGATTAAAAATAAAAATAGTATTTTCTAATCTAGGAAGAAGATACAAGAAAATAAGTGAATATTTATATCTAATGTTAGAAAAAAGAAGAATTAAAATTAGAAGATAAATTGACAGCTATGGTAAGAATAGAAAGAGAAATTGAAGAAATAGATAGGAAAAATGAAATAGAAAAAATAAAACAACAAACTACAGAAGAAATACAAAAAATAGAAGAAACTAAAAATAGTAGAATTGCTGAATTAGAAAAAGAACTACAAATGTTAAAAGATTTGTATGAACAAAGACAAAAGGAAAAGGAAGAAAAAGATAAAGAACAAAAATTACTAAACAGAATAAATCAATTTAAAGAAAAATTAGAAATAAATAATATAGATGTTGAAGAGACAGATAATTATGATTCAGAAGATAGTGAAACATATACAGAAATATTAACAAATACAAAAAATTTAGAAATCAATGAAAAACAAGAAGTAATTAATGAAGAAAACTTAGAAAATATTAATACAGAAATAAATACTCTTAATAAAAAAGAAGATGAAAATATAATACTTAGAACATCAGAAATAAGAAAACCTACATATTATAAGAATAAGTTTAAAATATATAATCTAAAGAATGAATATGACAAATGGACACCAAAACAAATAGCTAATAAAAATTATAACTTTTTAGACTTAGACTGTGTAATAGATACAGAAAAAACAATACAATTATGGATAGGATACACGACAAAACAATTATTAGATAATAATATAAACATAACAGATGCACCAGAATATATAGAAAGAACACTAATAGGAACAGTGAAATTATGGTTTTCAAATTTAACTGAAAATAGTAAAAAGGTATTAAGAACTAACAAACCTACAGAAGGAACATCATCAACAACAACTAAACTAACACCTATAGAGTTATTAAAAAAATATGAAACAGCTATAAAAGATGAATTTGGTAGTATGACAACAATAGAAGAAGAACAAAATAAAGAAAAAGATACAAATAGAAATTTAATGCTAAAATTAGCAATATGTAATATGTGTTATACAGATGAATATACTTGCGAATTTAAAGAATATTATTATAAAGGAGCATATAATATAGAAGAAAGTAAATAAATAAGAAAAGTATATTTTAATAAATTACCCAAACCATTTAGTTCAAAAATAATAAAACGTTGGGAGGAAGCAAAAATAGTAGATACTCTAGAATCAAGAATAAAATTTTTACAACAATGGTATAGAAACTTATGTGAAAAATATAGAGAAGAATTAAAAATAGAAAAAACATTGATAAGAAACTTATCATGTTGCAAAGATTAAATAACACCCCAATTTGGATGTGAAGAAAGATATTATAAGAAAAGAAAAAGACATAAGAAATATAAGAAATATAAAAAATCAAATTATAAATACAAGAAACCAAGAAAAAGATATTATGTAAAAAACTATAAATACAAAAGATCATATAGAAAAAAGAAATCTATAAAAGAATGTACTTGTTATAATTGTGAAAAATTAGGACATTTAGCTAGAGATTGTAAATTACCTAAAAATCCAAAAAATAAACAAATATCAGAAATAAAAATAGAAAATACAGAATATATGCAGATAGATTATATAGATTATGAATTAGAAAGTGAGGATAGTATATATGAAATTTCAGAAAATGAAACAGATAATGAAATAGATAGTGAAATAGATGAATCAAATGACTGAAGATAATAACAAAGGAAGAATATTTAAATGATGAAGGAACAGACCAAAAAATAATATTTGACAACGACATATTTGATGAAATAAAAGGAAAAGAATTAGACTTAAGTGTAGAAAAAATATTTAAAATACCAACAATAAGAAATCTATTTACTAAGAAAAAAGAAGAATATTATGTAGTAAGCCAAAAGGAACATGTAATAGACTGTAGATATGCAAAAGGTAAAGCTAGTACACCACTAGTAACAAAAAGAATAATTAATAAAGAGATAAACGGTATAAAAAGTAGAGACCCAATAAAAAATGTACACCTTGGAGGTACAGAGATATTAATAAAAACATGTTTTAGAGAAGGAATAGATACACGAATAAAATTATATTTAGCAGATGATAAAATTATAAAACCTATAGAAAAAAGCATAATAACTACCATAAAAGGAAATTTAATAGGAAATTTTTTTTTATTTATAATAAGTGTAAATTATTCAGTAGCGCTAACAGATAAAAATATAGATAAATCATTAGTATTATATTGGAAAATATCAGGAATAGAATTAACCCCAGGAAGTAAAATATTTACAGCAAGATGCAAAAATTTATATGTACTAACAACAAAACATAAAATAACAGGAAAAAATAAGATTAACAAAATACGAATAGAAAGTCCATTCGAACAAATTGTAAAAACAATGGATTATAATGATTATAGCTATAGAGACATAGATATAGAAGAAAATTTAGAAATAATAAATGATAGAATAAGTACAACGAAAAGAATAGCTGATGAAAAACCAAAATCATCAAGCTCATAAAAAAGAACAAGTTATGAAATAAATTCAACAAATAATTTAAACCAATATTACATAACAGGAAAGGTAAATGAAAAAGAATATTTAATACTCTTAAATACAGAACAAGAAGAAAATTATATAGTAAAATATCTAGTAAAAAATGAAGAAATAAAAACTGATAATGATATATGCCTAGATCTATCAAGAAGCTTAATAACTAGTAAAAATATAGCAGAAAAAGAAATAATAATAGGAATTAGAAAAATAAAAATAGAATTTGAAGTAAAGGAAGAAATGCAAAATGCAGATATAATATTAGGAATAAAATGGCTAGAACAAGTAAAACCATATAATATAGAACATACACAATAAACCTTAATATATAACAGAGAGAAATTATTCTTAAGAAGAGCCTTAACATAAAATGAAAATATATGTATTAATGAAGATAGTTGTAGAAGGATATTACAGTAGATATTATACGCCTATGATAGATACAGGAGCAGAAGCTAATCTATGTAGATATAATTGCTTACCAGAAAGCAAATGGGATAAATTAAAAACACCAATTATAGTTAAAGGATTTAATAATGAAGGAAGCTTAATTACTTATAAAGCTAGAAATGTTAAAATACAAGTATGGGATAAGATATTAACAATAGAAGAAATTTATAATTATGAACTAACATCAAAAGATATACTTTTAGGAATGTCGTTTTTAGATAAATTATACCCACATATAATAACTAGAACAGATTGGTGGTTTACAACACCATGTAAACAGAAAGTAAGAGAAAAAAGAGTTAATAATAAAATAAGAAAGAAAACTGATTGGATAAAAGGAAGTGAAAAAATTACACAAAAGTTAGAAAATATAAAAAATACTGAAGATACAATAGAACTAGTTATATTTTCTATAAATAAAACAGAAATAACTATATTTTCAATAAATAAGATAGAAATAATTAAGAAAATATTAGAACAATTATATAGTGAAGATCCATTAAAAGGATGGAAAAAACATAAAACTACTATAAAAATTGAATTAATAGATAAAAATAGCATAATAATCCAAAAACCATTAACATATAATTTTGATGATTTAAAAGAATTTAAAATGCATATAGATGAATTATTAGAAAAACAATATATACAAAAAAGTAATAGTAAGCATAATAGTCCAACATTTATAGTAAATAAACATAGTGAACAAAAAAGAGGAAAAAGTAGAATGATTATTGACTATAGGAATTTAAATGCAAAAACTATGACATATAATTATCCAATACCAAATAAGATATTAAAAATAAGACAAATACAGGGATATAATTATTTTAGTAAATTCGATTGTAAATCAGGATTTTACCATTTAAAGTTAGAAGAAGAATCTAAAGAATTAACCGCATTTACGGTACCACAAGGATTTTATGAATGGAACGTATTACTATTTGGATATAAAAATGCACCAGGTAGATATCAACATTTCATGGATAGTTATTTTAAACAATTATCTAATTGTATATAATATATAGATGATATATTATTATATATAAAAACTAAAGAAGAACATTTAAAATTATCAGGACAATTTACAGATATAATTGAAAAATCAGGAATAAGTCTAAGTGAAAAGAAAGCTGAAATCATGAAAAATCAGACAGAATTTTTAGGAATACAAATAGATAAGAGTGGAGTAAAAATGCAACAACATATAGTACAAAAAATAATAATTTCGAAAGAAGAATTAGATACAAAAAGGAAATTACAATCATTTTTAGGATTAGTAAACCAAGTAAGGGAATATATTCCAAAATTAACAGAAACTTTAAAACCACTACAGAAAAAATTAAAAAAGGATGTAGAATATAATTATAATGAAGAAGATAAAAAACAAGTTCAGGAAATAAAATTACTTTGTAAAGAATTACCAAAACTACAATTTCTAGATGAAAATAGAAAATTTATATATATAGTAGAAGTAGATGCTAGTGAATGTAGTTATGGAGGAGTACTTAAATACCGATATGAAGCAGAAAAATTAGAACACCATTGTAGATACTACTCAGGTACGTTCAATGAAACAGAAATAAAATGAGAAATAAATAGGAAAGAATCATGTTCATTATATAAATGTTTGTTAGCATTTGAGCCATATATTGTATATAACAAGTTTATTGTACGGACGGATAATACATAGGTACGCTGGTGGTTAACAAAGAAAATACAAAATTCAGTTACAACAAAAGAGATTCGGAGACTAGTCTTGAATATATTAAATTTCACATTTATAATTGAAGTAATTAGTACTAACAAAAATGTTATTGCAGATTACATATCAAGACAAAGCTACACAGACTGATATAATAAAAGAGGATACTCTAGAAAAAATACTCAACACCCTAACTACGCTTTCAATAAAAGTGGACAGTATAAGTAATGAAATAGAAAAGCTAAAGACTAATGAAGTTAAACTGAAGTCTATAGCTACAAATCAGCTAACTCAGCAGTGTGCAGAGCTATGTCGATCGGAAGACATTAAAGTTCCAGAGCTAGAAGGAGACGATAGAACACTCCATAAATTAATTAAGTGAAAATATGTTAAATTAATTATGAAACAAAAATAACATAAATTATGCTTATTCAATCAATAAAAATTATATTTGTTATATTTAAGCTTGGGTCTCGTGTGACTAGTATATATAGATATGAAATAAATATAGAATAGATATGAAATAATTAATAATCTAAAAAATATTTTTTATTGTAAAATGCTTGTTCTAAAGATGACACTTGACATAACCTCATGCTAGACTATTCTCCTTTGTTTTATATATAGTAGTTTAAATACGTCTGTTGCACGTGTATCAAGCATTAATTAAGAATAAATGTGTATAAAAAATAAATTATTATGTGTACTTCATTTTATTAAGTGCAAAATTTTAAAAATATGACGTATAATTTTAAAGATAAAAAAGTGTAGTTAATTAAAGAGGAACATGTTATATGACCGACCGTCAGACTAATAAGTAAGGAGCAAAATTAGATGTAGACAAAACTATATTTTTCGTTTAAATTTATTCTAGGTAATATCTTCTGTAAGTTGAGATGTTTCGAATTAATGAGGACCAAATTTTATACATTTTAAATAATATTTATTTATTATACTTATTTCCTAAGTTTGAAAGTACTTTGTTCTTAGCGAAAAATTATTTTTATTCCCCAAATTGTACATTTTTATCAAACTGGGGGCATATTATGCACTTTTATTAATAAAAATGTATAAAAATATAAATTGTATGCATTTAAATTTTCACTTCTGCTATAAGATAAGATATTACATCTCTTGCCGCAATCGTGTCAATCCAACACATTGGGTGTGAGTGTGGAATATTCATCGAATTTGGTCAATTCACCTTGTGTGCATTGGCTCATGGCTGCAACTCTTGACTAAGAAGCATAGCTTGGTTGAAATTTTGGTTTTGCTTTCTTATTTACCTTTTCCTCCAATTTGGTAGGTTGTTTATATATTGATATATATGTATATAGACACATAAAATGATCCTTGTTTCTTATATCTTTAAGGCTGTAAGCTTAGATAGCAATGAGATCTGTTCATATATTGATATAAACAGGTGCATATTGGATACTTAAAAAATAATGCATTTGGAAAATCCAACAAGTTGCGACAATAAATTTGAAGAGTTCGAGCAACATAGCTCCTATTATCCTTAGATATTTAGCTGATGACGAATTTGACTTCTGTATCTGCACCTATATTAGGTACTTCACCTGTGTTAAATAGATTACTATTGTTGATATTAGTCAAATAATGATGGACATTTTGTTGAATCAAATTTTCTTGATTTTTGAATGAGATGGGAGTTGTAGAGATTGAATGCTTTTTTTGTTTTGTTTGGATAAACCCTTTGGGGGTGTCATACCATTAGATTAGAGATTGGGATAGAGATTAAAGATTATAGATTAGAGATAGAAATTAGATGTTAAAGATTAGAGATGGTTTGACTTTATTTTAGATGTCTCTCCTTGTTCTATATTATTACTATTTTTGAATTTTCTTTATTTTTTTGGGAACTTGACTTGCATATCAAGGCTGGGCCAAGGTGAGTGTCATCATGACCTCAATTTTTAGATCGTGATAGTTAAGAACCAAAATAATCACATTTTACATACAGACTTTATCCATTAAGTAGTATATATCAAGGATCAAAGGATCAAAGTAATACAACTGTCATATATTAAGGACCATTTTGATCATTCCTCTAATCAAACACAAAGAGGTACAATTATAGACATACACAACCGTTTCTAAGAATCACAATTATACACCAATTCATTTTTTTCAAATTAGAAATCCAAAATTCATTCGAAGTCATCACTGTCCAGATGACAAAATAAGATATGAAAATAAAAAAATATTAGTCCATTTATTTTCAATCAACTCTTCTACCAGAGTTGGAATATGAAAATCCCAAATCAAAATCCGATCGATATGCAATATTCAACCGTAATGAAAGCTCACTTTGTAAGGGCTTTTGCCTTTCTCTTATTCTTATAGACCATTTTTAATATGAAAGATGGTATCTTACTTCGAAAGAGAGTCTCGGTGTACACCTAGATTCATAACTGGAATAGTCACTGGCAGAGAACAACTGACCTTCCTGAGGTCTCGTAGGGAGTCATGAGTTGTGTTCAATAATTCAATTGAAATTTTCTTATATTCATATTTACTATGTGAAGCAAAAATAAAAAAATAAAAAATTAAAGTATTCTACAAAACAACAAAATAAAGTGAAAAGTTGACGGATTTTACAAAACAACCAATGTCTCTCATGAAAAATTTATGAGGGTTACTCTTTTTTATCATTGTGAGATTAATAAATCTTTTGTATTTTAGTTTACTTTTGATATGTTGTTCTAAATGTGTTTATTGATTCTTTTATGTATAGTTTTTGCCACTAAATCTCTAATCTTAACACAAAAATTTTTCAAAATTCGATCGAACGTTCATCTACTACCTATAAATTACAAGAAAATAAGATAATTAAGATAATTGAGATGTTGGAACAATACGATTAAAACTAACCTTTATACAAAAATTTCTCAAAACTCAACCGAACATTCATCTACCATGTATGAAGCAGAAAAATTAACAAATAGTAAAAGAACAAAAACTACAACAAAATAAATAATAGAAAAATATGATTAAACCTAACAAAAAACACAACTTTAAAGCACGTCGAAAAAGTAGCTATAAGAATATTTTTACCAACAAAAATATAGTAAAAATATGACAATGGAATTAAAGTTGTAGTTAAGGAACAGACAAAAAATATTAAGGGATGAGCTTAAAAAAACAAATGATTTTTACATAAAATTAAGAAAAAGAGAGAAAAAATATTCAGACTGATCATGGTTGTACCAATGAACGCCAAAAAACTTGACTTGAATAAAAATATTGTAGAGTTTCTCTTCTATTTAAGGTAATGTTCTAATAAGGTAAAGTTCAAATTAATTTAGAAGTGTTAAACATTATATTTTAGGATTCCTTAATTTTATAGGATTTTAATATAATTAAATAATAATTAAAAGAAATAAGTGAAAAGATAATTGTATCTATTGCGGAGTATTTTAATGAACGGCAAAAACTTCAAATCACTTTTCTAAATGTTTTCACACATTTAATATTATATATATATATATATATATATATATATATATATATATATATATATTATTATTACTAAAAAATATTTTGTTGGAAAATGCTAGTCCGAAAGATGACACTTGGCATAAACTCAGGATAGACTATTCTCTTTATTATATATAAATATGAAATAAATATGGAACAAAAAAATTAATAATCTAAAAAATAATTTCTGTTGTAAAATGCTAGTTCTAAAGATGACACTTGACATAACCTCATCCTAGAATATTCTCCTTTTTGGTGCTAGATAGAAGCGTGGTAAAGAAGACACCTCTTCGTCGATGTGCTTGCTTGCTTCGTGATTTTACTATATCACACCTAATTAATTATTATATGTCATCTACGTATTAGAAAATTAATAGTATTTAATTAAAAAAATTAAAATAAACGTTTATGACATGTCATCTTCAACTGCTTCAACCGTAATTTTACTACATCACCCTCAATTAGTACTATATAGAAGAATGGTAAATCAGACACCTCTTCGTCGTCGTTTTTGCTTGCTCTCTGATTTTACCATATCACCCCTAGTTAATTATTATATATTATTACATAATTAATAATATTTAATTAAAAAAATTAAAATAGACATTTATGACATATTTGCTTCAACTGTTTCAATCGTAATTTTATTATACTATTCCTAATTAATTATTATAAGTCATCTAAGTATTAAAAAATAATAACATTTAATAATAAAGGTAAAATGGTATAAAATGATAAATTAACTCTTAATATTTTAAATTTACTTAACATCTTATATGAGGCCCACTTAAATTTTTCTTCACAAGTACTTTATAACAATTTTGCTATATCACTTCTAATTAGTTATTATGAGTTATAGACATGTCTTCTTCGCTACTTCAATCGTAATATTTGATTGAAGGGCGGCGGAAAGCAGGTGGAGGTCGTCTTGCCAACTTCCATTGCCTCTTCTTTGTAATTTCTTATTTTTTTTATTTTAATTTAATATTTATTTAAAAATTACACAAAATTACTTTAAATAGCAATAATTAACGCCTTAAAAAATTTAAAAACATATAAAAATTTGGTTGACTCTCAATTTTTATCAGTGCTACATAAATTGTGATAGGCGAAGTAACATATATTACTTGCAAATTACGTAAAAAGTATAATAAATTACAATAATTAAGAACTTAAAATATTTAATGACATATAAAATTTTTAATTCATTCTCTTACTACTATCACAGTTACATAAGATAGATAAAGTAATATATATTATTTAAAAATTAATTTATAGCAAGTACTATAAATCACAATAATTGACAACTGAAAATATTTAAAAACTACATATAAAGAATTCGATTGACTCTCTTAATTCGATCAATGCCACATAAATTGTGACAAAGATAGTAACATATATTATCTGAAAGTTATGAAGAAGTATTATAAATCACAATAATTAACAACGTAAAATATTTTAAAATCTTAAAATTATATAAAAAATTCGGTTGACTCTCAGTGTCACATGAATTGAAATGGTGAGAGTAACATATATTATCTAAAATCGATAAAAAAAGTATTACTCCCTCAATTCCATTTTATGTATCGTCATTTTCTTTTTGATCTGTCCCCAAAAGAATGTCACTTTTTCTTCTTTGGTAACTATTTAAAGACAAAATTCAACTTTTATCCTTATTGGTCCAACTTAATTAAAGATATAGTAGTATATTTTTTAATAAAGGACAATTTGGTAAACTCGCCAAGTCTTTTCTTATTTCTTAACTTCGTATCCGGTCAAAATATGCCACGTAAAATGAGACGAAGGGAGTACATATCATTATAATCAATAATTTAAAAAATTTAAAATCCATACAAAAAATTTGATTGACTCTCTAAAATTTAGTTTTATCAAAAAAGGTAGCATATGTTGGGCCCGTGCAAGCACGGGCTCTTATGTCTAGTATACATATAGATATGAAATAAGTCTGAACTAATCAATAATCTAAAAAATATTTTTTTGTTGAAAAATGCTAGTTCTAAAGATGATACTTGATATATATATATATATATATATATATATATATATATATCCCTTTCTTTTGATACTTCTAAAATTTATCTATTTGTAATTTCTATTTCTACTAATTAATAAGTGAAAGTGTTTGGTATTACCAAGGACATTTCAGTAAATATACACTGTATGATTGTGTAAGTGCCACTATTCTTTTGGTTTTGTACTTCAAGTGTAACTCTAATGTCTACACAGATCCATGTGTAAGTTTAATTTTTATTTGTGCATTGTTTTTATTTTTGTTAGAATAGAACTTGAAATTTAAAAGTAGAAATAACAATACATCCAGCTTGTAACAGTTCGGATTGATAGCAAAAAATAAGCAGTGCTGCTCTACTTGATCATGAGCATAATTTCTAATAGATCTTTCAAAGGTAGTTCCTATCATGTTTGCTCACAGAGCTTGTCGAGCATACATTGGAGGAACTAGCAAAGTTGTGCTTCCTATAAAAACTAGGATGTTTCTCCATGTTTAGCCAGCCCATCCACTACCTGATTTTGCTCTCTATAACTGTGGTACACCACTGGGCATCCTGTTTTTCTTGACCTAGACCTGCATTCATCAATAATACCATTATAGTGATGGTTCCCTTCCTTAAGCATGTTTATAACTTCAAGGGAGTCAGTATTAATGCCAATCTGTATGAAATTGTGTCGTTCAAAAATTCTGAGATCTTCATTAAGAGCTAAGAGCTTCATTTGGTTGTTAATAGCATTGAGAAAACTTTAGTGAAGCCAAGAATTCGATCTACATTGTGGTTTCTGATCCCCCACCTAGGTTACCCAAACATGAACCATCAATATTTAATTTGAAGTATCCTCTTTGTAGAGGGATCCAATTAATATATATAGAGGTTATCTGGGCATTGTTATGAACTTTTGAATCCAAGTAACTGAATTCTACAACTTTAGTATAGGCCAGGGTAAAGAAAGGTTTTTGGATTTCCTGATTAAAGACTGTGGTTCCTAGTATTCCACATTGTCCATAAACGATAGAGGAGGAGTTCTGACCAAAGAATGAGAGGGTCATAAGCCTTGCCTTTTTTGGTCTTCCAAGGGGTGTCTCAGTTTGGAGAAAATAAGCTGAAGAGAGTAGCCCTGGTGGTTTTTTTTTAGCCTTGTCCTGCATTTTGCCCAGAAGTCAGTGGTGTGAGGGCACTCAAAGAAGAGATGATTGGTCCTCTCAGTGGAATGAGTATAGATATGACAGTTTGGACTAGCATCTAGTCCCATCCTAGACAGGTTGTGATTAGAGAGGAGACTGTCATATGAAGGAACCAAAGAAAGAATTTTATCTTGTTAGGAATAGTGAGCTTCCATAGCCAATTAAAATCTCCCCCAACCTGTCATAGACTTTGTTACCCCTGGTCACGATCTGAGACTGCCCCTTAGTTGTAACAAGGTGTTTAAAGCCACAAGTGACCCCAAGCTAATCGATCGCCTGACATGCATTTGGATACTAAAGAAAATTAACAAAATACAAGGTGGAATCCAAACTGAAAGTAAACTGATAAAAAATGGTAATGGAGAATCAATGCTAATGCTATCTGAAATACTCAACAAACTAAAAACATATCTAACTGTCTGAAAGCCTCTAAAATATAATGAGTTGTTGGGACAAGCTCCCAACTAACTTTGACTGACTGTAATAAAATGAAATGCTGAAATAAATAATTGATAACTAATTCTTGAATGATGAGGACTCACTAAACTGCTCTTGGGAGGTATGGAAACATGCTAAGCACTATCCGGATACTGAGTATCCGAACCTATATTTTGAGACAATATAACACAAAGAAGTATATGATGAGTACTTTAAATGTACTGAGTAGGCGAGATGGGAATCTAACTGGTACCCAAAAAAGCCAAGGGTCGTGATGGCACTTGTTACGGCGAACCTTGACAAGTAAGCCCATCACACAAAGTGATACAAAAGAGAAATTAACATTCAAAATCCAAGGCAAGGCTCCTAGAATGATGCCGAACATAATCAATATAATGAAAGCGAAAAGAAACATAAAAAATAATGTCATAACTCCCAAAACCTAATGTTACAGTGTAAGAACTACTAGTACAACTCAAGAAAATGCAATACATAGGAATAACTCTATCTCCGAATAGTAATAAAGACATAGTCTAATAAGATGAGGTAGTAGTAGTCTCCGAAGGCATGAAATATATCGTTACCTCATAAAGCTTCAAATATTGCCCGAATCAACTAATGTGGGATGTAACCAAACCAGGATCTGCACAGAAAGGACATAGTAGGAGTGAATACGGTCCACTTGTACTCAGTGGATATCATAGGCCGATTGAGCAAAGTAGATAATAAAGCATACAAAATACATATTAAGGGCACGTCACCTGCATTAGAAAATATCCCACAACGGTAGCTCACACTGTTTGCACTAACAATTCTATAATACTCACATATATTGCAACAACACCAGAAAGGACCACAAGTATACATTATAACACATACAAGTAAACCATAGAAGGACAACATATACAAGAAAATCAAGTACAAGTAATGGAAGCTATAACAAATGGATAGGTAATAAGTCAAGGCAGAAATACAATCACATGACAAGCATAATAAAATAAATACAATAAAAATAATGAGAATGATGATGATGATGTAATGTACGAGGTCGTTTCATAACCTCTGAGATAATCGCACAACCTTCGTATACACCTACGAAGCTAAAGCTTTCAGATATAGGACCCATGAAGGGTTCATCAACCCGTATACAATCCGTATCCATATTTTCTTAGTGGCACATCCTTCGGGGAGGGTTTTTATAAGATGTGAGTTTTTGGTCGAAAAAGCCAGTGGTTTTTAGTGTTTCCAATATTTCCACGGTATAACCAAAGTTTCATAAATGTACATGATATTAAGATGTAATACTCACAACCAACCACAATGAGTATTTCCATATCTAGCTAAGTAAGCCAAATATCCATTCAATACTTCCAACAATCTATGAAAACCAACACGATTCGTATGCCAATATAGTATGAACATATCACAATACAAAATTGGTACCACAATAGGCTTTTCATCAATTAAGATATGATTATTTTCATACATATAGGCTATCATCATCACATAGGATTCTACACGGTCACACATAACACATAATATCCCAAAGCTACTAAATACATCACATATAGGCTCTCACACGGGCACAACACAATAACATGACCACTTTTCATGATTAGTTCCCACACCCGTAACATGATTTTGTATCAAAATTAACTACTCAGCCAAGTCTGAAAGAAGTTAAGCCATAACTTACCTCGAAAGCCGAAAGCCAAAAGCCAAAAGCCGATCTGTAACCCTTCAATTCAATCTTACTCCTCAGGAATGGATCCAGAATCAACCAAGGCATGAAAATAAATCTATGCATTAAAAGAAAGCCAACAATATCCATATTGCCTACTTTCAAGTCGAAGTCAAAATGGACCACCAAAATAGGTTTTAAAAAAAAAGGGAAAAATTTTAATTTTATTTCAAAAATGTATTTTCCATATTTTTTAGGAGTCTACAGTTAAAAATCAAAGTAAAAATAAGTTTAAAATGATGTCAAATTCAAAGAAAAACCATTTTAAAGATTTACCAGATAAAAATCCCAAAATTCCATTTAAAAATTAAGAATTGAAGTTGTTCCGAAGATGAAATTAAGAGAAAACTGATAATTATAATATTTAAAAATCACCTAAGTGAAAAAGGTTTGAAAAAAGGTTTAAATTGGAGAAATACGTTTTTTAGACCTTACAGGCCAAAATCTGCAAATTTCATACTTTAATCCAAGTTTTAACTAAGAAATAAATGATAAATATTGAAGCAACTAATTGAAATAGGTGTTATGGAGCTTACCCACGCATAAAGTGGAGAAAGTTGTTCAAAATTGCGAAACCCTAAGCTCTAAGTCTCAAAAATCATGAAAAATAGCAAAACATGGGTATTTATATATCCAAGCATCGCGATCGCAGACCAAGTGTTGTGATCGCAGACCAAGTTTTGCGATCGTATTACTTGGTTGAAGCGGCTATCGTGATTGCAGACCAGGTGTCGCGATCGTGGCACTTAGCCTGCACACCCAATTGTGATTGTGGTACTAACCTCGCAATCGTGGGTGCACTAGTTGGGGACTTGGTAAAATTCTAAGTCTCCGCGGGTCCCTCGGGATTCACTCAGAATCCCGTGAATACAACCAAACTTTGCTACCCTATCAAATTCTATGGCTCAAACTCAATAGCGATATCAGATTTTTGAAAAAATATTATTTTTACAAAGTTAACCCTCAAAATCCAACATCACAACTTTCCAAATTGAGGGTCGAAATGAGATTTAAATGTTATAAAACCACATAAACCATGTTACCACCCTAAAATTAACTTTGAAATCTGCTAGCATAGTCCGTTTCGTCATCTGACACACAGATCAAAAGATGTTGACTGAAATCACCTAAAAGGCTCTCAAAGCCACCAAGAACCATAATATCACATAAAGAAGACCAAAATGTATTTGAAATCATGCCAATCATCTCCACACCCCAGAAACACCACAATATAATCACGGGGAGGGGTGAAAGGTTCAAATCACATAGAAATACATATTTTACATAATTCATCAAAATTTAAGTAGTTACAGCATCCACCACAAAAATCTAGTTCTTCCTCAAACTAGAGGCAAGAGAAATACCTAAATCAGCAAAAAGTTGGTGATAAGAACTACACCTATCAGACTCAACCTCCCAAGTAGCTCATATACAGGTCGATGCCTCCACTGTACCTTAACCACAGGAACAGCTCTATAGCACAACTGTCTAACATCTCTAGCCAATATGGAGACCTGCTCTTCAACAAAAGACAACCTCTCATTTGACTAAATCGACTCTCAATGAATGACATGATACTCCTCCAAAATGTAATAATGAATCATGAAAACATGAAAAACTGGATGAACAACTGATAAGTCTGAGGGCAAAGATAACTCATAAGCGACATCCAACAGTCCGAAAAATCTTAAATGGGCCAATATACTTGAGGCTAAACTTTTCCTTCTTCTCAAATCTCATCGTACCCTTCATGGGTACAATTCAAAGAAAAACATGACCACCAACACCAAATCATAAGGCGCGAAGTCTATGGTTTGCATAACAATTCTTCCTACTCAGAGCCGCTCGAAGTCTATCTTGAATGATCCACACTCTATCCAAAAACTCATAAAGAAAGTTCATATCTGGAGGTCTAACCTCAAAAACCTCAAACCAACCAATTAAAGAGCGATAATTCCTAAAATACAAGGCCTCAAAAAGAGCTATATCGATACTAGAATAGTACTTATTATCATACGCAAACTCAATCAAGGCTAAATACTGCTCCCATTGACCACCAAAATCTATCACACAAGTACGGAGCATATCCTCCAAAACCTGGATAGTCCGCTCTGACTTACCATCAGTCTGGGGTAAAATACGGCGCTAAGATCAATTCGAGTACCCAACTTATCCTGAAAAGTCTTCCAAGAGTGATATGTGAACACAGAACCTCGATCTAAAATAATAGACATTAGCACACCATGAAGATGCATAATCTCACGAATGTAGATATGGGTCATCCTCTCAGCACTAAAAGAGACCTGAACAGGATGAAATAAGCAGACTTGGTCAATCAATCCACAATGACCCAAACACTATCATAACCATGCAAAGTGCAAGGCAAACCTATCACAAAGTCGATAGTGACCTATTACTAGTTCCAACGAGAATGGGTAACCTCTGAAAAAATCTACCAGGTCTCAAATGCTCGACCTTTACCTACTGGAAACATAGGCAACAAGCTATAAAGTCTGATACATCCTTCATCATACCACCCCTCTATAATGCTGTCTCAAGTTATGATACATCTTAGTCACTCCCGGATGGATGGAATACCTTGAACAATGGGCCTCCTCTAAAATCAATCTAATCCAGTCACCCTCTCTCGGCACATAAACTCGACCTCTAATCCTCAAAACCCCATCTGAATCAAGTGAGGATTCCTTAGCCTCACCACTCAACACCTTATTCCGAATCAACCATAATCTAACAGCATCAAATCGATGATCTTAAATATGCTCCATGAAAGAAGACCTAGCCTCTACAAATGCCAATATATGCCCAGATATTAAAATATCAACCCTAACCATCTAGTTAGCTAAAGATTTAAGCTCTAAGTCCAAAGGCCTCTCCTGGGTCAAAAGATGCGGCAAGCTACCCATGCTAGTCAACTTCCAGCTCAAGGCATCTGCAACCATATTAGCCTTGCCCGAATGATAAGAATAGTCAAGTCATAATCCTTAAGAAACTTAAACCAATGGTGCTGCCTCATATTAAGATCTCATTGGGTGAAAAAGTACTGAAGGCTATGATGATCCAAGAAAATATCACAATGGACTCCATACAAGTAGTGCCTCCACAACTTAAAAGCAAAAATAACCACGTACAATTCTTAATTATGGGTAGACAAATTCTTCTCATGGGGATTCAACTGATGAGAAGCATACGCAACCACATTACCCTTCTACATCAACACAACACCTAACCCAACGCTTGAATTATCACAAAAGATGGTGAAACCCACGCCCCATTTGGGAAAAGTCAAGATAGGAGCTGAAGTCAACAAATCCTTGAGCTTTTGGAAGCTTGCCTCACAGGCATCAGGCCACTAAAAGGAAATCTTCTTCTGAGTCAACTTGGTTAATGGAGCTATAATGGATGAAAAACCCTCTATAAAATACCTATAATACCCTGCTAAGCTAACAAAACTCTAAATCTCAGTGGGTGAAGTTGGCCTAGCCCAATCATGAACTGATACAATCTTGGTTGGATCAACCATAATACCCTCCTTAGTCACCATATGACCCCAAGAAAGAAACAGACTCTAACCAAAACTTACTCTTGGAGAACTTGGCATACAACTTCTTATCCCTTAATCTCTAAAGCATAATCCACAAATGCTTATCATGATTGGCCTCATTCTCGGAATAAACTAAGATATCATCTATAAATACAATAACGGAGGAGTCAAGATACGATTAAAACACCTAGTTTATCAACTCTATGAATGTGGCTGGGGCATTGGTCAACCAAAAGAACATAACTCAGAACTCATAATAACCATATAAAGTTTAAAGGCTATCTTCGGAATATATAAAGCTCTAATCCTCAACTGCTGATACCCGAATCTCAAATCAATCTTCACAAACACCATGACACCCTGAAGCTGATCAAACAAATCATCAGTATGAGAAAGTGGATACTTTATTCTTAACCGTCACCTTGTTCAACTGTCGATAATTAATTCTTATCTGTATTGATCCATTATTTTTCTTCTTAAACTAGACAGGCTCACCCTAAGGTGATGCACTACTTCGGATAATCTCTTATCCAACAACTCCTGCAGCTGACCCTTTAATTGCTTCAACTCATATAGGTCCATCCTATAAGGAGGAATATAAATAGATTTGGTTTTTGGCTCAACATCAATAACAAAATTGATATCATGATTTGGAGCATACCAGGCAAATTCATAGAAAACAAATCTATAAAATCACAGACAACATAAATAAAATCCAAAGAAGGAGTTAAAACCATACTAGTATCATGAATATAAGCCAAGTAAGACAAACATACCCTCTCAACCAATCAACGAGCCTGAACAAAGATATAACCCTCTTAGGACCTAAATTAAGTGCATACTTCTAAGCTATCCTCGGCATATCCAATGAAGCTAGAGTCATGATCTTAGCATAATAATGTAGGACAGTATGGTACAGAGCCAACCAATCCATACCCAAGGTGACATCAAAATCAACTATATCTAAGACAAAAAAATCTAGCCAAGTATCATGCACAATAAAATTCATAATACAGGATCAGTACCAATGGGCCCGGACGACCACCCTGAACTGCTGAACTAAAAATCCACCACCCGAACCCTGCAAGGCTGTCTACACTGATTTACCAAGATACCCATAAGAACCTCTAAGATCTCTACCTCAAGAATTGTGACCTCTAAACTTACCAAAATGGCATACTTTTTTGGCGCCTCCTTAAGATGCTTGAAGAATACCCCCAGTCATCTTAGCATGATCCACTATACTCTAAAAGAATGCTCAAAATACAACCATCTGAGATGTAGCCAGCTGAAGAGAAATATCTAACCCCTTTACAAACTTCCTAATCTTCTTAGATAGTGAAAATGTTGGAATAAGAATATCTAGATAAGGCATAAAAGTGTGTATCATATTCTGCACAATTATGGAGCTCTGCTCGAGGCAATAAATCTTATTTCTCATTCGATCCCTCAGATTGTAAGGCATAAATCTCCTTAAGAATGCCTCAACAAATTGATCCTATGTTATCTCAGGAAAATCAAGAGGTCTGCAACTAACAAATAACCTCCACCAATCTCTAGAAATATTTCTCAACTGATACGTAGTACAAGTAATCCCATGCGACTCAAGCAAACCTAAATTATGCAACTTCTGCATCCTCGCCTATAACTCTGTTGAATTTAGGAGAACCCAAACAAGTAAATCTCTCAAACCCCTTTTGATCCTCACACGACATCACTATATTCACAACAAGAGGAGATATGGTGAATCTGGCAAGCTGCAATCCCACTTAAGGAGGTAACATAGATGAAGGCTGAACTCTTGATATTAGAATACCATACTAATATGTTAGTGCTAAAAGAGGAGTAGCACTCGAGGTTAGAGGAGTACCAAGAGTAGAAGTAGGTATAACTAGAAGATCTGCGCTCGGGACCAGAGGAACACCAAGTACACCTAAAGGAGCACCTTCTAAATAGGTCAAAAAGTAAACCAATAAATCCTACAAAATTAGGGTAGAAAAACTCGGTGAAACTAACGTAGGACCCATACCTCTAATATGCTCAACATGAGGCTCAAGGTAAAAACCCTAGCAATACTCCTAGATGGGGCAGATCCACATGCCCGTCCACTACCTTGAATTCATCTACGACTCATAAATCGCTCTCTAGACTGGGCTCTCTCTCCAAGTAATAGCTCTACATCACTAACCTCATAAGATCTAGTCATCACCATCTACAGAGAAAAGAGTGAAATATAACTTAGAATACAAGGTATGAAAGAAATCTTCAAGATAAGGAATAAAATGAGAAAAATTCCTAGACATATTCTATAGACTCTCGAAGATAGATACAAACATCTATGCATTGATCCACGAGACTTTTGACACTATTGAGACCAATAAAACTGGGTGTTCTGATACCAATTTGTCACAACCCAACAAATCCAAGGATTGTGATGGCACTTATTGCAGTAAACCTTGATAAGTAATCCTATTACACAAACTGATATAAAAAAGAAATTAACATTCAAACCCAAGGAAAGTCTCCTAGAATGAAGAAAAACCATAATGAGTATAATGAAAAAGAAATATAATCAATAAATAACTCCCAAAACCTGATGTACAGTGTAAGGACTACTAGTACAACTCAAGAAAATGAATACATAGGAATAACTTTGCCTTCGAATAATAATAAAGACATAGTCTAATAAGAAGAGGTAGTAGTAGACTCCGAATGCATGAAATCCATCACTACCTTGTAAAGCTCCAAAGTCAAGACCCAAAATAAGGCCTGGCTATGATGGGTATATCAAGTCTCGCATAGGTTGGAGATCACCCCTACACCTAACCAAACCAAACACCCCCAAGGTTGGCTGAATTTCAAACATATAACAAGATAAGAGACTATTAATTAAAAGGAAGAAAATAAGTCTATAACCAAAACCAACCGGCACTAGTATCAATGCTAATACCAATACAAATACCAAAGCCAATACTAACACTGCCCATGCCCACAGTAGTCTGACAAAGCCTCTAATCAAAACCAAAGAAAATCCAGTCAGGACATGCCCCCAACTATAGCCAAAATCAAGACCAAGAAAATAGTAAAGTCATAAATAAATCCAAAGCATAAAATGGAGTCCTCTGATGTATAGAAGCTCACCACTTTAGTCTGACTCAAAAGCTATCCTTGGATCACCTAGTCACTGAGCAGGAGGAGCAAAAGAGTAACCAATTCCTGCATCGCATAGGGATACAACATCCGAAGACAGTTAGCAGGGTGATGCTAGCAAGTAACTCGAGGATAAAGATAACATAATGATATGCTCAACAATTTAAAAATATTTAAAAGCCAACACACATAATTAAATATATATACATGAATATATATATCATATACCGGGATAGGGAACAAGGCTTAACATGATTTTCAAAGATTTAGTCTAGATTGTGCAGCTCAATTATCATGTAATAGCATTCATGGACTATATGGGCTCTAACTCTCATCACTTGGTCGGGCCTCAACGTGTGTAGTTGTACGAACTGGAGAATAATATCATATATGCATATAAGTGACTTAAACCCTCCAACATATAACAACGTGACTTAAGCATACAATCATATAATGATTTATGGGGGACTCAAACCTCCCTGGTCACTGTCACCCTTATGTCGTTAAACATAATTTTTAGTATCGACCACTCAGACCTCTACTTTCATGACTCAGGTAAACAACCCTTATTATAGCCCAATTAAAATAAGTATCACACATTTTCATTAAATTAACCACATTTTCGCTTTTAGGCATACTTTGTTGGTATCGTCATACTAACTACACTTACAAGGTAACAACAACATGTCAAAATAATTCCCATTAACTTAGGGAGAACAACTTTTTTTGTTCATTAATACACATTGGGGAACACTGACTCCCTTTGTTTATTAAAAATGCCATTGTATTTCAAATACTTCTTTATATCATGCAACAGTTCAAGACTAGTTTAATTTTACAAATCCCCATAATTCTCATAACCAAACAAATTTCTCATTAAGGGGTTGGGTTCATAACCACTTCAAAAGTCATAAGTTTGAGAAAATCACAATTTCCTAGTTCATTTACCATACTCATGCATCCACAAGTTCAACACCATATTAAAAGCATGAAAATCATATATATAAACTATGAGAAACATTGTTCAATTCATAACATTCAAAACCCCCAACCTTTGTTTTCAAAACCAAAACAGCAATCTTATGAACCATACTTTAAATCACATGCTTTTGAAAAATTAACTATAAGGGAAGAGTAACATGCCTTAATCACCAAGAAGTATGGAGAGAAATCACCCTTGAGAGCCCTAATTGATTAACCTTTTAAAAACCCTAAGTGTTCTTAACCTTGAGGATTTAGGAGTGTTTTGAGAGGTTATTTGATGTATTTTTGATAGATAATAATACCCTAAGAAAGATATAATAAGTGGGTTCTAAGTTGGACAAGAGGGAAAATGTCAAAAATACCCTCAACTTAAAAGTTGGAAAAACCCATCTTTGGTCATGAGTTAACCTCTTAACTCGTACCTACACCTTACAACTCCACCAAATAACTCATAATAAGATTTTATGACTCATAAGTTCTATTTATAAGCAGCATAGAACCTAAATAAATTGAACACTGGACATCCTACGATTTAAACCAATAACTCATAACCTATCCTTATGGCGCATAGTAAGCCACTCATAATCAAAGTAGAACCAAGCCACAAACTTACTAGTTTGGGTACGAATCATCCCAATGAGTCATCAAGATACCCTGTGACTTTGAGGATCCAGTCGTAACCAAAGAAGATCCCAAAGCTCAAGAAATTTTAAAGGGCTAATATTTGGGGTGTTTCAATTCTCCCCCACTTGGATCATTCATCCTCGAATGATGGAACACAATAATTTCTAGCATGATTTGACTCTACACCTAATATCTGCATATGACTTTTAATGATTTTGTAAACCTCTCCTGAATTACCTTAACCTTCTCCATAGCCTGGTAAACCAAGTCAGGAACAAATATATCCTCCTCACCAAGCACAAAATAACAAATAGGAGATTTGTACCTACTACCATACAATGCCTCAAAATGGGCCATACCAATGCTATAATGGTAGCTATTTTTGTAAGAAAACTCCATCAAAGGTAGGTGCTTAACCCAATCGCCATAATAATTAGTCACATAAGCCCAAAGCATATCCTCCAATTTCTTAATAGTTATCTCTGCTTGCTCATCCGTCATCGGGTGGAAAGCAATACTCAGACTAACCTTAGTCCCCAACCCTCTCTTAAAAAATCACTAGAAGTTAGAGGTAAACTGTGTTCCACAAAAAAAAAATAATCAAAATAGGCACCCCATGCAGCTTCACAATCTCCTAAAGATATAGTTTCGCATAATCCTCCACCGAGAAGGTAGTCCGTATTGGAAAAAAGTGCGCAGAGTTATTCATCCTATCCACGATAACCCAAATCGAATCATATTTATTCCGACAATGAGGAAGATCAATAATGAAATCCATATTGATCACTCCCTATTTCCACTTGGGCAGATAAATTTCCTTATACAACCCTAATGGCCTCATATGCTCAACTTTAATCTGTTGACACACCATGCACTTGGCCACAAAATCAGCCACATCCCTCTCCATGCTATTCCTCTAATAGATCTATTTAAGATAATGATACATCTTAGTGGAGCAGGGATAAGAAACACAGCGCGACTCATGAACCTAAGCCAAGATCCTTTGTCACAACCCATCGACATCATGAACACACAACCTCCCTTGCTACTATAAGTACCATCATTACTGATCTCAAACACCACTACCTTTTGCCCACCAATGTCACTCTTTATTTTCATTAAGATTGGATATAGCACTTTATTCTCCTTAATCTTCACACCAATAGAAAATCAAACAACTTCTTGCACAATCATACCTCTATCCTTAGAGTCTAAGAGGTGAAAACAAAAATTAGCCAACCAGTGAATATCTTTCACTAATTGCTACTTTACTCTTCCACAAAAGCCAAACTCTCGATGGATAACCTACTAAGAGAATCAATTACAATATTAGCCTTACCTAGGAGATAGTGAAGACTCATATCATAGTCATTGAGAAACTCAAGCCATCTCTTCTACCTTAGATTAAGATCTTTTTGAGTGAACACATACTGTAGACTCTTATGATCATAAAAGATATCTATGTGCGCACCATACAAATAATATTGCCATATTTTCAAAGTAAACACAACAACCTAAAGCTCTAAATCATGAGTAGGATAATTCCTTTTATATACCTTCAACTGCTTTGAAGCATAGGCAATCACCTTTCCATGCTACATCAACACACAACCAAGCCCTACCAAAAATTCATCATAATAAACCACAAACCCCTTATTACCTTCTAGTAAACTCAAAATTGATGCCGAAGTCAAGTTATCCTTCAACTACTCAAAACTACCTTCACAAGAATTCTACCAAGTAAACATAACCTTCTTCTGAGTCAACTTAGTCAAAGGAGCAGCTTTCGATGAAATGCTTTTCTTAACCCGCCTATAATACCTGGATAAATAAAAAAAACTCCAAATGTTCGATAGAGTCATGGGTCTAGGCTATCTCTTCACCACAACAACCTTTTGTGAATCCACCATGATCCCCTCAATAGAAATTATATGACCCAAGAAAGTTGCAACATTCAACCAAAACTCTTACTTAGAGAACTTGGCATACAACTATTGTTCCTTGATGGTCTGAAATACCACAAAGATGTGATTATATGATCTACCTCACTCTTTGAATAAGATAGAATGTCATCAATAAATGCGATAACAAAAAGCGCAAACTACTAAAAACCCATTTCATCAGATCCATAAATGTCACAAGAGCATTAGTCAACCCAAATGTCATCACAAAAATTCTATGTGCTCATATCGAGTAAGAAAAGTTGTCCTAGGGATATCTACCTCCCTAATCATTAAATGATGGTACCCAAACCGAAGATCTATCTTAGAAAAGAACTTGGCACCTTGCAACAGATAAAATAGATTATTTATCCTTTGAAGAAGATACTTATTCTTAACAGTCACCATGTTTAACGACCTATATCAATGCATATCCAAAGGGAACCATCTTTCTAGAGCACAAATAACACCGGTGTACCCCAAGGATGGATAAACTCTTTATCCATAATATCTTTAAGTTACTTGTTAAGTTCGATCATCTTAGTTGAAGCCATTCTATATAGAGGAATTGAAATTGGACGAGTGTCAAAAACTATGTAATACCAAACTCTATCTTCCTATTCAGAGGAATACCAGAAAGATCATCCAAAAAGACCTCTGGAAACTCATTAACCACTGAAACTAATTGGAAAAAAAGATATTCTGAGTAATAATCTTTAACCCATACCAAGTGATAAGGACAAGCTATAAAGATTAACCTCTAAGCTCTAAGATAAGAAATAAATCTCCCCCTAGGATTTTGTAGTCCCTAGAATGTGGTACTAGGAACGCCACATAATACTCATAACCCCGAAGGACCACAAGCTAACCCATAACTGATATTTGTAACTGAGCACTGCATAACATACTATATAAATACAGAATAAAAGGTTAAAATGCCATAGGGTTCAAAAATCTGATAAAACATAACATCTGGAGATATGGTATATCAATACCAAAACAACTAAAATAACTATCTGAACATGCTAGTCTGAAAGTCTCTAAACAGTCTGAATAAGGAGTTGATGGGACATATCCCCAACTAACTCCAACTGCTGAAATAAACTAAGTACATAAAGAATAAAATAGTCAAATAATAATATCCTCAAATGATGAGGACTCACTGCTAGTCTGTCTGCTGAATGGCTATTTTACTAAGGATGCACTGGAGCTCGTGCTTCTGAACCTATGGCATAAGATACCATAGCGCAAAAGCATTAGTACGATTGAATGTACTGGTATGCAAGTGAGGTAGGCTAAGTGCAAGGGGTTTATATGCATGAACAATACTAACTGATTGAATAACATGAACGTCAGAACACATGCATGAATACGTGAGCTGTGATTGAGATCATGAAATTACTGATAACATAAGTTTCATATATCTGATATACTATTATCTGAATGATTGTGCCTGATAGTCCTGTTGCTTATAGAACTAGCTGAGTTCTGTACTGAATCGGATGACTGTATCTAACAGTCTAGAATTTTGAAGAACTATTTGAGTTTTATTACTGAGACTGAGACTAAGACTGTAACTGTGGGAATTAGTAATCTAACTGACATTCCCTAAATAAGATAATAAACTTAAGTTGGGGCCCAATCTGTAACCCCAATTAGAAGGGTGTCAATACCGCACCACTGGTAAGGACAAGCTGTGAGTAATCCCTCATCTAATAGGTACTCTAAGGAGAATAAAGGGACCCTTATATAACAGTTTAAGCCACCTCATCTACCCTCAACTAGAAGGTATGATGTCTTAACCTACGCTGGCTACGTAGTTCTGGAATGCAAGGATTGCTTGTAAGAATCACACCCATAATAATTGAAATCCCATTCTTGGGCTCACTCAGTGCTGAATCCTACTCCTATCTGAATAGACACTAAACATGATTGACTGACCTGACTAGACAGAGTTCACTGAGTTTCATTAATCGATGGAAGGCTACTAAGATTACTGAAACCCTGATATCTCTGAGATTACTAGAATTAATGAGTTTACTGAGTTTTCCTGGGTCATGATACTGACTGAAATATATGGATCATGGCTTGACTGAGAGTATCTTGAAAACATGACACTGATTCTAGGCACATAGCTGAATTTTTGGGTATAAGTACCCTCAGGACTCGATAGAAGGAAACTGACAAAGCATGACTTTCTTGAATACATGACCAATATCATAATCCATAATACAATAAGTTGGAGATTTCATGAGGTACAAGTTCTAAAGGACCACAATGGCTAAACATATATTCATAATTCATTGACTAAGACATTCCAACAAACACTTGACAAGCATAAACTTATACATGAATGGGGATTTCATATTATCATACTAGTATGACACTTTTCCTTCACATAGGCATTTAATCAAACACATGGGGAGCATGCTTTTGTTTTACAATGATCAACACATCAAATAATCATGGATACATCTATCAGTGTGTAAATTTAAGGATTTATCATGATTATTATGCAAATCACCACATCCTAGGGTCAAGCATTGGAATATGTAATTTAAAACATCAATCAAAACCCCACAACCACATGGATATGAACTTTAATTCAATTTAAATCATAAATATTCATAAATACATAAATCCTATATTTTGAAAAGACATTCTTGAGCTTTATAGGTGAAAGGTACCTATAAATCAATACATGACATACCTTGATTGAGTTTCTTGAATAACTTACAATCTTTTAGTTTCTTGACGAAAGGTCTGGATCTTATTTTTGGGGATTATCTTTGAGAGAAAACCCTAATTTAATGTTGTAGATAGATAATGAGGTTATGAGCTATGTTCTAGTATAATTAGGGGTTAAAACGGGTGGAAAAAAACCCAAATACCCTTTTAAAAACAACTTTAAATTGCTGAACGGATGGCTCATGTGATGGTCCTTCGCTGGATCGACGATCCATCATTTTGGCCATCGTACGTGGACTAGAATAGGGACTCACTACCTTAGTAGCAAAAGCTTCGGCGATGGTCCATTGCATGTTCGACGGTCTGTCAACTTGTCCATTGCACCTTAGCCAGAAGATTGAACTACTACCTTAGCTGTGATAGTCTAGGCCACGGTACATCGGTAGATCGAAGGTCTTTCAACCTACTCGTTGCACCTGGGAGGTTTTGAAAGCTTTTGGTAAAACGTCCAAAACATTTTACTCAAATATCGAATATGGATGAAATTGGTATAATTTGAAAGAGAATTTAATTTCCCACTCAACAAAAAGTAAAAATCTTAAAAATTCCAGGCGTACACAAATGGGTTCATCTTTCAAAGTATGTTTCTAACATTCTTGGAATGATTTCAAGATAGGTAAAAATATAGGGTATTACAACATCTCCCCTTTGAGAACATTCATCCTCTAATGAGACCGAGTGAGAGGGGAAAAGATAAATTAACGTACATACTTAATATGAACAAATAAAACATGATCTCATGACTGACATGATTGATAACTGAATATATCATATCAAACATATGTAACTGATTCATGAATGCATGACTAAGTATTCTGATGAACTAAGGTTCTCACAATGAGAATGCATGTCTGATGCATGACTATATAACTGAACTGACATATGAATGCATGACTGAATATGCAATGGCATTTCCTACCAAGTTGTAATGGAATTCTGATCATGAAACTAAGTAATCTTAAATAAAACTGTTACCTTGATCTTAATTTGAGTTGGTGGAGAAGAGGTGAGGATACTTGGTTTGTATATCTGCTTCTGCTTCCCAAGTAGCTCCCTCAACAGACTAATTTTGCCAAAGAACTTTGACTAGAGGGACTTCTTTGTTCCTCAGTCTAAGAGTCTGATAGTCAACCATTTCGACTGGAATCTTTTCATAAGAGAGGCTGTTCTGAATATCTATGCTCTGAATAAGGACTATAACTGTTGGGTCACCTATGCACTTCTTGAGCAAAGAGACATGGAAGACTAGATGAATTGAGGCTAGATCTGAAGGCAACTTGAGCTCATAAGATACCTTGACAAATCAACTGAGAATCTTAAAGGGACCGACATATCGAGGATTGAGCTTTCCCTTCTTGCCAAACCACTTCACTCCCTTCATGGGAGAGATTTTCAAGTATAAAAAATCACTAATCTCAAACTCGAGATCCTTTTTGTGCATATCCGTATAGGACTTTCATTGGCTCTAAGCAGCCCAGAGTTTTTCTTTGATCAACTGGACTTTTTTTAAGGCATCGAATGCTAAGTCAGGCCCTATAACTGAGGCCTCACTAACTTCGAACCAATCAACTGGAGATCTGCATCTCCTACCATAATGAGCTTCAAATAAAGCCATTCGAATACTAGAATGATAGCTATTATTATATGCAACTTCAATCAAAGGCAAATGGTCATCCCAACTGCCCTTGAAATCAATTGCACACACTCGCAGAATATCTTCTAAATTTTGAATGGTCCTTTCTTGTTGACCATCTATCTAAGGATGAAAGGCGGTACTAAGATGAACTTGGGTACCAAGACACTTTTGGAATACTTTCTAGAAGTGAGAGGTAAACTGGGTACCTCTATCTGAGATAATGGTTAACATAACTCCGTGCAATCCGACCAACTCTTTGATGTAGAGTTTGGTGTAATCCTCGGTTAAATAAGAGGTATAGACTGGAAGAAAATAAGTTGATTTGGTCATCTTATCTACACTGAACCAAAATAAATCATGCTAATGATGGGTACGAGAAAAACCCATCACGAAGTCTATGTTCATTTTTTCTCACTTCCAAGTAGGAATACTGAACTACTGCATAGACCCCCTAGGCTTCTGATGCTCTATCTTAACCTGCTGACATGTAGGGCACTTAGCCACAAACTCTACCATATCTCTCTTCATCCTACTCTACCAATAGATTTCCTGCAAGTTGTGGTACATCTTTGTGGCCCCTGGATTAATAAACTAGCGCACACTATGCACTTATGCAAGAATTTGCTGCCTTAATCGTCTACACCTGGAACACATAAACGACCCTAACAATGCAAACCACCATCTCCACCTTAGGAGAAAACCTCTACTTTTTGATCCTTGACTGACTCTTTTAACTTGACAAGGCTGGGATCTCATCTTGCTTTTCTTTCACCTTGGAAACTAGAGATAATTTTGAGCTACTCTGAACCCATATATCACCATCTTCTATATCGGCTAGTCGAACACCTAGTTTGGCAAGCTGATGGACTTCCTGAGTTAACTTCTTACTATCTTCAACATGAGCAACACTACCCATATAGGTCTATTGAGAGCGTCAGGCACTACAGTGGCCTTGCACAAATTATAAAAGAAAATTATGTCATAGTCTTTCAAGAGATCTAACCATCTTCTCTGATGGAGGTTAAGATCTTTTTGAGAGAAGACATACTGAAGGCTTTTATGATCTATGAACATATCTACTTGAACTACGTATAGATAATTCCTCCAAATCTTTAAGGCAAAGACTATGGCTGCTAACTCAAGATCTTGAGAAGGATAATTCTTATCATGGGGTTTATGTTGTCTAGAGGCATAGGATATAATCTTACCATGGTACATAAGGACCCATTTAGACCATCTGGAAGAGTCAAAACTGGAGCTGAGGTGAGTCTAGTCTTCAACTCATGAAAACTCTTCTCGCAAGGATTTTACCACTAAACCTTTACTTTCTTCTGAGTCAATCTAGACATAGGGAATACAATAAAAGAAAATCGCTCAACAGACCTTCTGTAATAGCCAACCTAACCCAAGAAACTCCTGATCTATGATGGAGAAATAGGTCTAGACTAGTTTCTTACCGCTTTAGTCATTTAAGGATCTACTCTAATGCCATCACCAGAAATGATATGTCCAAGGAATGCTACTGACCTTAGCTAAAACTTGTAATTTCTAAATTTGGTGAACAACTGATAATCTCTGAGGGTCTGAAGCACGATTTAGAGATGGTTTACATGATCATGCTCACTTCAGGAATAGAAAAAAATGTCATCTATGAAGACTATGATGAACATGTCCAAGTACTGCTTGAACACACAATTTATCAAGTCCATGAAATTGGCTAGGGTATTGATAATACCAAAGAACATGACTAAGAATTTAAAATGACCATACCGAGTTTTGAAAGCTATTTTTAGAATATCACATTCACTGAGTTCTTCTGATGCTATTCTGTATGGTAGAATAGATATGGGCTAAGTATCTAGAAGAAGGTCAATGTCGAATTCTATTTCCTTTTGGGGAGGAATTCCAAGAAGATCTTCAGGAAAGACATTTGAATATTCATTTACTATTGGGACTGATTCAATATTAGGATTCTCAGAACTAGAATACTTAACACGAAAAAAAATGATAGACACAACCCTTAGAGATTATTTTCTATGCCTGAAGGTAGGAAACAAGTTGACCTATAAAACCTGAAGTACTACCCGCCACTTTAGGATGGGTTCATTCAGAAACTGAAACTGGACTATTCTATTTCTGTAGTCGACTCTGGTATATTAGGAATGAAGCTAATCCATGTTGAGAATTATATCAAAATCAGTCATCTCTAAATCGACTAAGTCTGCTAAGGTGACTTTCTAAAATATCATAATCGGACAGTTTTGTATACCCGTTGGACTATGATGGTTTTACCTACTAGGGTAAATTCTAAGAAGGGTTCTGCTAGAATTTCAGGACTGAATTCGAAATCAACTGCTATGTAAGGAGTAACAAAAGACAAAGAAGCTCCTGGATCTAGAAAAGCGTAAATATGAGCATAAAAGATCTGTAACGTACCGGTAACCACATCAGGAGAATTTTATTAATCTTGCTAGGACTGGAGAGCATAGAGACGATTTGGGCTTTGCCCAATAGTAGCATTGGAAGTAGAACCCTGCTGGTTTGGGCGATCAAACTGAGCTGAGGAACGGTTCTGTAGGCCCTGAGGACCTGGTTGAGGACAGTCTCTAACACTGTAGCCTGGCTTGCCATATCCAAAACAAATACCACTACCAGCTTCACAAATACCTTGATGGTGCTTGCTATAAGTCTGGCAAAGAGGATAGGTATGGGCACTGCTAACACTATCCTAAGACTTAAATCCTACCTCTCTATCTCTGTTACCGTCCTTGAACTAGGAGCTGAAGCACTGGCTGAAGAAGGATATAGAACTGATGACTTAGGACAAAACTGAGAACAGTTTTCTCCCTCAAACTTAGGCTGAGCATAGTTGAAACTACCTGTCCTTGATCTCTATCTCTATTTATCCCTCATCTTAATTTTTTTCTCTTCCATCTACTGAGCATGACTCATAAGCCTTGCTATGTTCATGTCACTATTCAATATCGCGGACCTACGCTAGTTGAACACACTACATTCACCCCAGAAACAAACTTACTCATCTTGGCCATGTTGTCTATAACCATATGAGGGGCATATCTGGGTAATTAAGTAAAAATAAGAGAATACTTTTTACCCATCATGTTTCCCTACCTGAAGTTGATAAATTCTAACACCTTAGTCTCTCTCAGCTCTTGGGGAAAGAATCTATCTAAGAATGCAGTGATAAACTCCTCCCACGCAATAAGCCCTATATCATCTGGCCTTTCTGACTTCCACTATTTAAACCAAGTGTGAGAAACTTCCTGCAACTAATATGCAACTAGCTTAGTGCTCTCAGTAGAATTGACCCCCATGATGTCTCTAATCTTTTGAACCTGATCGATGAATTCCTAAGGGTCCTCAACTGAGTTAGACCTGAGAAAAGATGGAGGATTCATTCAGGTGAAGTCTTAACTTGGATATAGCTGAATTGGCCACTGGATTAGCCAAAATGATGGTTGGTTATTCATTCTGAGAATCAACTAACTAAGCAAAAGTACTGAATGAAGCTCTGAACTCTGCATGAGAAACATGTTCAACCAAGGGATCTGCTTGGATGGGCTAAGGGGCTGACTAATTCCTATTTTTTCTTTTTGGAGGCATGTTCTATAGAATAAAGAGAGAAACAAATTAGACCATAGTGAGAGATTAACTAGAGATTATGCTCACCGTCACAACATGAATACTAAAAAATGGAAAATTGTTCCTAAAACATCTTATAGCCTCCTACACATAAATGTGGTATGGAACATACCCATGCACAAGACTCTACTAGATACGACTTTCAGACTTTCTAGGACTCTATTGAACCTTAGGCTCTGATACAAAGTTTGTAATGCCCTAAATCTAGTACCTGGTCCCACACGATGCTCAAGACTCTGAAGGACCATAAGCCAACCCATGACTAATATCTACAACAGATCACTGGATAACATACTGTATAAATATGGAATAAAAGGTTAAAATACCATATAAGGTTCAAAAATCTGATAAAACATAACATCTGGAGATATGGTAAATCAATACAAAAATAACTGAAATAATTGTCTGAGCATGCTAGTCTGTAAGCCTCTAAACTATCTGAATAAGGAGTTGATGGGACATATCCCTAATATGTAAGCAGATGCTAACATATTTGAGGATTTTAACCGAGAATAACTACAGAGTATTAAGCAAATTTTGTCATATTTTATTGTTTTCTCTTTGATATTGTAGTAATAGTAAAGATGCAAGAGAACTAGCAACAATAGAGGTAAAAAAGTTGATTTCTGAGTAAGTAGAGATGAAGTATGGCTCATGACTTGTCTTATAAGTCATCAGCCTTGTGATAAGTTATCAGAAGTACCGTCAGCCTTAGACAGAGAATGGACTTTAGCTGGAATACGTAACGACATCTATGATAGTCCATCAAAGTTGTGATAAGCCATCAGGCTCGTTGTTAGTCTTGGGTAGTGCTTGAGAAATTGAATTGAAGATGTGACGACATCCATGACAAGTCATCAAAGGTTTGATAATCTTTCATGCCTCATCTTCAACCTAAGGTAGAGATTGTCAAAAGTGAAGAGGATTTGACGACATTTCGGATAAGTCATTAGATTCCTGATAAGTCGTTACCCACGATGTCATTTGTCCAAGAAGAAAGCTATGATATGTGATTTTGTTTCCAAAATTAGGCTAAAGTATTTGAGGATAAGTTCTAGGGTTTTCATTCATCATCTTGATCATTTTGAAATGGCTGGAACTTATTCCAAAGGCAAAGACACCTCTTTTTGGGGCTCAAAACTTAGAATTCAATTTTCAACTCTTTGATTTGGTTGTAGGAATTTTCTCCTAAACTTAGATGAGAATCAACTTCAGACTTCATCTTTTGTAAGTTTAATTACTTTGAATGATGAATATAATTGTTGCTATCTCTTTCTTTTACATGTGGAACTAAAATCCATAACTAGGGTTGTGGAATCTATGATTATTCCTCCATGGATTTAATAGTTGGTTAGGGTTTGAGTGATTGCAGGGACATCTTGATAATTCCTTTGTTATGATTGTTATTTATTGGTTGCAAATAATAGATCCCACCTTATGTTAATTTGCTCAAATTGAGAAATAACCTAAAGGTTGCAAATTATAAATAAGGATTTAGGAAGGTTAAGTTCTCATCTAATTATTACTGTTGTAACAAGATTGATCAACTTGAGATAAAAATCAGTATGAATAGAATGATTTCCTAAGTTCAAGAGACCTAGGGATTTCAACATCTAAGTAGGTTGAGAAACATTTAGATGGATGTCAAAACTAATAATTTGGTGTTTCCATAAGTTATGAGAACCCAATACTACAGTTATTATTTGATGGGGATTAATAATCATAGTGATCACAACCCTAGTTCCTCTCTATCACTTATTTGAACTATTGAAATTTTAGTTTTGAGCTCTGAAGTAAGTTAAAACTTTACATTTGTTTTATCATCAAAAACCCCTATTTTATCTTTTTGTATCATTTTTTTGAATTCAACTTATAACTATAGTTTCAAATTAGTTTAATTTCCACTAACATTGTTTCTCGTGGATTCGACCCCAACTACAAAGTTGGGTAAATATATTGACGACAACCGCCTTGTACTAAATTGACGTGTGAGTTGAGTGTTATAAAATATGGCACCATTGTCGGGGAACAATTTTCCGCATTGAGTTGGTTTGGGATTTTAGCCTACTTGCTTGAATTCAAACTTCTAAATATTTTTTTTTAGTTTTCTTTTAAGTTTTGTGATAGGTAGATTTTTATTTTAGTTTACTTATAACTATCGCATCATGGAATGAATATGAGCTTGGTGGTTGGAAATATCTTGATGATCCATGTCCATATTGTGATGGACCTTACTTTTGGCAAGATTGTAGCTATTCTCCCCAGAGAGAGATATGTGCACTATCTCCATCCTACCAGGAGTATGATTTTTCTTTATGTGGTGGTCAAGATGGACATTGGAATAATTGCCTAAATGCCCCTTCCCCCTATTGCACTAACCCAAATTTTAGTTCTTCTTATGAGTCTGATAGGTCTTATGGTCATGAAAAGTAAGAACGAAGCACTAGGAAGAGTGGTATTGAAGCTATGTTTCAACAAATGTTGGATCTCTAGAAAGAAACGTATGATACCGTATATGATATATGTCAAGACATTAAGCTAATCATTTATGAGGAGATGGATATAGAGGTCAATCATTCAAAGCATTCTTCTATATTATGTTTAGATGATATCTTGTCTATGGAATTATTTAAAATAATGGAAAAGTATGAAGATAAAAAGCAAGAACCCTATATTGATGTTGAGCTTGATGTTGAGCAACCCTCAGTGATTTCCCAATCAACCAAACCAACCATAAGAGATGATGCCAAGATTGAGGAAATGGTGCTAGAGGCAAAAGAAGACACAAAGAAAATTTCTAATAAGACTCTAGCCCAATTTAAAGTGAAGATGTCGAGAAGGTGAATAAAAGTGAGTTTGTAGTAGATAGTGTAAATTTTGGAGTAGGATTGATTGGGCCTCATTTAAAGAACTTTTCTATATTATGTTTAGATGATATATTGTCTGTGGAATCATTTCAAATAGTAGAAGAGTGTGAAGATGAGGAACAAAAATCCTATATTCTTGATTTTACATTAGACAAGCAACATAAAAACATACCTCACTTTAAGGACGAGTGGTTTACCATGCTCAATCCATTACTCGACTTCTTAATTTATGTACCACCGCTTATGATCAAGGAAAGAAGATGGACTCCAAGTTGGGAGTGAAATTCATATCCTCAAGGTGGAGGAAAAAGCTGAGTTAGGTCGTGTAGTGACACTAAATTAGGCGCTGCTTGTGAGGCAACCCAACATATTTTGTTGTTTGTATTCGTATTATGTGATTGACATCAGATATTCACACCCTTGCTGCCACAGGTATGTTTCTAACTCTCTTGTTTTAGTTTGACACATTGGGTACATTGCATGTTTTTTAGTTAAGGGTGGGGCTACTTGTGGGTGTTGATGTCCTCTTGGGGTTTTTGTTGTTATGCCTCTTTTCCCCAGAGTATTGTTCCTAGTAGAGCCGGAATATTTAGGCGTATTGTGATTTGTTGTAAAATATTATAGTTGACTAGGAGAAATATAAGTACCTTAGGCAGTTAATATATTTTTGTTGATTTTTGAACACCTTTCTAATGGTCTATTTTATAATTATGTGATATGTATTTATGTGTGACCACTGTGCATCTTGTTATGGCATTATTACTAGTGACAGGATAACCACTACTAAACAATTGCATGAACTGAATGGGTAACAGCTTGTGATGTATCTTTATACCATGTGTGTGTGAGATACTACCTAGTTCCCATCGTGTGTTAAATCTAGAACTTGCTCGGTTGGTTTTGACTTGGTTGTAGGATAGCGGTTAGGAGAGGATCATAGCCCATTATTGATATTAGTTCACTTTTATCCTAAATGACCTTCCATGTGTAAATAATATCCTTTGATCCTTATTTTAAGCCAGAATGCCTATTTTTTTGTTTTACCTATCACCTTCCCATTTGTATCACAATAAACCTATTTTGTCCCTGGTCCTCCTTGGACATTATATACTTTGACTTAGGCCTATAGCCTAAGTTGAGGGTGGCTACCATAGGGGTGCATTATGTAAAATGAGTATAAAGAAAAGTAGAAAAAAAGAAAAGAATAAAAGGTTGGGTGCGGTGGAAAAAGAATGAGAAAAGAAAAGTTGTGAAAAAGAAGAAATGTTTGTCAAAAAGACCGCACCCATCCTGAATATGTGTGGTCAAGAAAAGAGAAGAATAGAAAAAGGTTAATAAGTGAGACCCAGAAGCTAGTGTAGTGTGAAGTAGGCTTAGTCACTTTAAATATCATCGAGTATTATACCATCCCCCAGCCTACATGTCAAGAAAAATAAAAGACCTATAGTGATCCTAGTTGACTTGTCTGAAAATCTTCGTAATAAAAATAAGGCCAAGCCTATGGTATTTGGCATACATTGATTGGAACTTCATTCTGAGAGTGAGCGTCTTTTGATTGTCCCCATGGTTACATATGTGATGTTTGATAAAAGTGAATTGGGACTACTTTTTAGTGAGGGCACACTGGTTACGTTGCTAATTGCTAACTTCTTTAGATAGTGTTATCTTGGTTCATGCATGGTTGTTGTTGCTGAATTGATTCCATATATGGATTTCTATGTGTTGTAGTGTTGTTCTTTAATAATATACACAATTTTTTTAAATTAATTGACCTAGGAGATGGTGAAGATGTCTTGAGATAATATGGATGGTTGGCTACCGAATATACTTTGTATCCTTTTGGTTGTGTTTTAGTTGCTTGAGGACAAACAATTGTTTTAAGTTGAGGGTATTGATGTGTGAGAACATGCTAACACATTTGAGGTTTTTAACTGAGAATTATTACAAAGTCTTAAGCAAGTTTTGTCGTTTTTGATTGTTTTCTCTTTGATATTGCAGTTACAATAAAGATGCAAGAGAACCAGCAACAACGAAGGTAAATAGTTGATTTATGAATTAGTAGAGATAGAAGTATGGCTGAAGACTTTTCTGATAAGTCGTCAGCCTTGTGATAAGTTACCAAAAGTAACGTCAGCCTTAGACAGATAATGGACTTCAGCTGGAATATGTGATGACATCTGTGATAGGCCGTTAGAGTTGTGATAAGTCGTCAGGCTTTGGCAGTGCTTGAGAAATTGAAGTAAAGATGTGACGACATCCAAGATAAGTCATTAAAGGTCTAATAAGCCATCACACCACATCATCAACCTAAGGTAGAGATTGTCAAAAGTGAAGAGGAGCTGACGACATTCCTGATAAGTCGTCAGACTCCTGATAAGACGTCACCCACAACATCATCTGTCCAAGAAAAAAGCTGTGATCTGTGATTTTGTTTCCATAATTAGGCTGAAGTATTTGAGGACGAGTTTTAGGGCTTTCATTCATTATCTTTATCATCTTGAAATGGCTTGAACTTATTCCAAAGGCAAAGACACCTCTTTTTGGGGATCAGAACTTAGAATTCAATTTTCAACCCTTTGATTTGGTTATAGGAATTTTCTCTTGAACTTGGTAGAGAATGAACTTCAGACTTCATCTTTGGTAAGATAATTACTTTGAATGATGAATATAACTGTTGCTATCTCTTTCTTTTTGATGTGGCACTAAATCCCACAACTAGGGTTTTGGGATCTATGATTATTCCTCCATGGATTTAATAGTTGGTTAGAGTTTGAGTGATTACGGGGACATCTTGATAATTCCTTTGTTATGATTGTTATTTATTAGTTACAAACAATATATCACACCTTATGTTGATTTTCTCGAACTGACAAATAAACTAAAGGTAGCAAATTATCAGCGAGGATTTGGGAAGGTTAAGTTCTCATCTAATGATTAATGCTGTAACAAGATTGATCAACTTGAGATAAAATTAGTATGAATAGAATGATTTCCTAAATTTGAGAGAATTAGGGTGTTCAGCATCTAAGCAAGTTGAGAAACACTTAGATTGTCAAAACTGATAATTTGGTGTTTCCCACAAGTCATGATAACCCAATACAATAGTTATTATTTAATTGGGATTAATAATGATAGTGATCACAACTCTAGTTCCTCTTTATCACTGATTTGAACTATTGAAATTTTAGTTTTGAGTTCTGAAGCAAGTTAAAACTTTAACATTTATTTTATCATCAAAATCCCCTATTTTATCTTCTTGTATCATTTTTTTTAATTCAACTTATAGCTATAGTTTCAAATTAGTTTAATCTCCACTCACATTGTTCCTCATGGATTCGACCCCGACTCCAAAGTTGGGTAAATATATTAACGATGATCGCCTTGCACTAAATTGATGTGTAAGTTGAGCGTTATCAGTCCCCAACTAACTCCAACTGCTAAAATAAACTAAGTACTAAAAGAATGAAATTGTCAAATAGTAACATCCTCAAATGGTGAGGACTCCCTGCTAGTCTGTCTGCTGAACTGCTGAACTACTATGGATGCTCTGGAGCTCTTACTTCTGAACCTATGGTATAAAACACCATAGCACAAAATCATTAGTATGATTGAATGTATTGGTATGCAAGTGAGGTAGGCTAAATGCAAGAGGTTTATAGGCATGAATAATACTAACTAACTGAATAACATGAATGTGAGAATACATGAATAAATATGTGAACTGTGACTGAGATCATGAAATCATTGAATCAAAATCCTAATAACGTAAGTTTCGTATATCTGATATACTATTATTTGAATGATTGTGTCTGACAGTCCTGTTACTAATAGAACTAGAAGAGTTTTATACTAAACTGGGTGACTGTACCTGACAGTCCTGAATTCTGTAGAACTATATGAGTTCTATTAGTTAGACTGAGACTGTAACTGTGGAAAGTAGTCATCTAACCAAGATGCCCTAAATAAGATAATAAAATTGAGTTGGGGTCCAATCTGTAACCCTAATTGGAAGGGTGTCAATATCGTGCCACTAGTAAGGACAAGCTATAAGTAATCCCTCATCTAACAAGTACTTTGTAGAGAATAGTGGGACCCTCATATAACAGGTTAAGCCACCTTATCTACCCTCAACAAGCAGGTTTGATGTCTCAACCTATGTTAGTCATATAGTTCTGGAGTGCAAGGATTGCTTCTAAGAATCACACCCTCTAATAACAGGTGAGTTTCCATCCTTGGGCTCACTCGGTGCTGAATCCTACTCCTATCTAAATAGAAATTGAATATGATTAATTGAACTGACTAGACTGAGTTAGTCTGATATTATATGATTAATTGAATCCTACTGAGATTACTGAAATCCTGAGATCTCTGATATTACTTGAATTATTGAGTTTACTGAGTTTTCCTGAGTCATGAAACTGACTGAATCAATCGATCATGGTTTGACTGAGAGTATCTTTAAAACATGACATTGATTCTAGGCACACAGCTAAATTTTCGGGTACAAGTACTCACAGGTTTCGATAGAAGGAAGCTGACAAAGCATGACTTTCTTGTATACATGACCAATATCAAAATCCATAATACAATAAATTGGAGATTTCATGAGGTACAAGTTCTAAAGCACCATAATGACTACACATATATCCATAATTCATTGACTAATACATTCCAACAAACACTTGATATGCATAAACTCATACATGAATGGGTATTTTATATTATCATATTAGTATGACACTTTTCCTTCACATTGGCATTTAATCAAACACATAGGGAGCATGCTTTAGCTATACAATCATCAACACATCTAATAATCATGGATACATCAATCAACGTGTAAATTTAAGGGTTTATAATGATTATTATGCAAATCACCACATCCTAGGGTCAATCATTGGAATATGTAATTTAAAACATGAATAAAAAACCCACAAAAATATAGACATAAACTTCAATTTAATTTAAATCATGAACATTCATAAATACACAAATCCTGTATTATGAAAAGAGATTCTTTAGATTTATAGGTAAAAGAAACCCATAAATCTTCACATGACATACCTTGATTGAGTGTCTTGAAGTTCTTGGACTTAAAGAACTTGGAATATCTTAGTTTCTTGAAGAAGGGTTTGGATCTTGTTCTTAGGAATTATCTTTTAGCGAAAACCCTAATTTGATGTTGTAGATGGATAATGAAGTTATGAGCTATGGTCTGGTATAATTAGGGATTAAAACAGATGGAAAAAGACCCAAATACTCTTTTAGAAATGACTTTAAATTGCTGAACGGGATTAGCGACGGCTCGTTCGATGGTCTGTCATTTTAACATCACACGTGGACCAGAATAGTGACTCACTGCTTTAGTAGCAACGACTTGGGTGACGGTCCGTTGTAAGTTCAACAGTCCATCAACCTGTCTGTCGCACCTTAGCCAGAAGATTGACTTACTAAATTAGCTACAATGGTCTAGGAAACCGTCCGTCGCTAGATCAACATTCCGTCAACCTTCCTGTTGCACTTGGGTGGTTTTGACAGCTTTCGATAAAACATCCATAACTTTTTACCCCGATACCGGATTTGGACAAAATTGGTAATGTAGGAAAGCTAATTTAATTTCCCACTCAAAAAAAAGTGAAAATCTTTAAAATTACACATGTACACAAATGGGTTCATCTTTCAATGTAAGTTTCTAACAATATTGGGATGATTTCAAGCTAGGTAAAAGTACGGGGTATTACAGAGCTAAAGAACCACCATCTCATTCTATAATTGGCTCACCAGGGAACCAAAACATAACCGACAGTCCAAGTTTGCATAACAAGAATGTAATAAATCCATCCCTAGAATGACATCAAAATCTACCATACCCAACTCAAATAGATCGACCAAGGTCTACTTGTCACCAACAAATACCACACACCTCCTATAGAATCTCATAGCAATAATGAGTCACCTACTAAGGTAGAAACTTAAAAAATATACAAACTAAATTTTTGATTGAAACCAAAAGATGCAGCCATATCAGGAGTCACAGTGGAGAAAGTGGACATAGAATCAAATAAAAATATTTATGTCACGATAGAAAAGCTACAACAGACCAGTAACAATATCAGGTGATGCCTCGGATTCCAATTAGGATGCCAAAGCATATAACCTATTCTATCAAACACTAGAACTACGAGCAGTAACAAAAGTAAATGCCACACGACCTGGTGTAGGAGCAAAAGATGAAGCCACGTGAATCTTATTCACCCCCGTAGCAACCTTATTAACCGAACAATAACCCTGATGAGGATGACCATAGAACCAATAAGGAGGGCATGAAGAAATTAACTAAACACTATTTTCCTTAGATTGGGAAACTTGTGCCCAAAAATTGTCACCACCTTGTTGACGCTTGTGGTCTGACTAGTAAAGAGCACTAGCCGAAGAGTACGACCTAGAACTCCCCTACTTTTTTTTCTGCCACTTTCCACCATCCCGACACCATGAGACTAAGCTCTCCCTGATCAGATATCTTATTTCTCTTACCCTGTCTATCTCCAAACTCTGCTTGCTAGCTCTTTTCATCCACCACTTGCTGCATATGAATAGTCAACCTAGAGATGTACTTATCTTTAATCAGCACAATCTTGCTCTCCTATATAAGATCCAGATTCAGCCCATAAGACAACCTTTTTATTCTCCCCCATATGTTAGCAACTAAATTAGTACCATGCCTTGAATATTGGTGAAACTTCAAGGCATATTCCTTGACAGACATTCTTTCTTGCTTGAGGTTCACAAACTCCCCATCTTTGCTTCTCTTTACTCTTAGGGAAAGAAACATTCTAAGAAAGACTTAGAAAAGTATACCATAAGATTGATTCTTCCACCTCACCCCTATCACTGCCCCTCTCTTAATATGACTAATAAATAATATCTTTGAGCTGATAAGCTGCAAAGTTACCCATTCCACATTGTTAGCCTGCATCACTAGAAATATCTTTTCCATTTTATCTATGAAACATTGTGGATATTTATCCGTTTTCATTCCATAAAAAATAGGAGGACCCATCTTCATAATTTGGCCAATACTTGTGTCCTTAACAGATAGAGAACCATTTCACCCTGCTCAGCCAGAGCATCAACCATTGGAGAAATAACATGAATAGACAAATAAAATATTGCGTTAGTCACCTCGCTTTGAGAAAAACAAGTAGCAATCGATGAAACTCCAAAACTATCAGGGATAGGACCTTGATATGAAAGATGAACCCCAGAAGTAGGATGCACCGCTTCAGCATTAGCTCCAGATGGTATACAAGAATTTTCTTGAGTTCAAGATCAATGAGGCATGATCTAAAAGATAAACAAACAAGGATTAGAGAATATTTCAAGACTGAGACTCCAAGATTGAAAATAGAATACCAAGAAAGTAAGACATTCCTTAATGCCTAGTAGCCTCTCCTTTCTGATTGTGGCATACTATACACGCTTAAAAGAGACTCTACTCGACATGGCTTTATAGACTCCCAATTGACCATGAACCTAGGATTTGATACCACTGATGCAACCCTACCTGGGGGCTCGTCGTAATAGGTGTCCTAAGTCCAATAGGGACCGAAGACTACTTCTATTACCAAACCCAACCTCCAGTCACCTGCCTTTAGTTTGCTGAATTTTGAGGATATAGAAAGATACTATAATACCTCGTATGAAGGCCTTGGGATAAGATCACTACCGTGACTAACCCATCCGACTCCAACAATTCTATACCAATAATCCAACCATACCGAATCGATACAAAAACAAGGGCCATAAACCAAGACATGACAAAAAATGTTCCAAAAGCTAATATAATTAATCCCAAAATGAAAAATAATGGAACAACCAATAATATCGTCCAATAATGTTAGCCCTCCAGCTTATTCCAATTCCATAGTTGACAAAAATATCGATCCCACCCATTTTAATCCATAGAAGTACCACAAAGTCTCTAACCAAAAGAGTAATAAAATCTGGTTAAGACATGCCCCCAACAATAGCCAAAACCAATATTAAGAAATAAACCACAATGCCTAAAAGTGGAACCTCCAAAAGGATGGAAGCTCACTACTTCAGTCAAAATGCTTCTTCCTAAATCACTCACTATGTAGGAGGAGTAGAATATCTGATTCTTGCATAGCGTGGGTATACAACTGCCACTAGACTAGTTAGCAGGTGAATGGTAGTATGATCTCAAGATATGGATAAAATAATGGTATTTATAGAACTAAGTAAAAAAATCCATATGCGTATAACCATACATATATATATATATATCCATGCAAGGAAAAGGGATCTGGTTTAGCATGCCATTAAAACCTTTACCTGGGTTGTGTAGCTTTGTCATCCTAAACCACACATGGGATATATGTGTTTAGATCTACCTATTGAAAGTGACCCAGTGAATATAGCCGCACGGCCAGGGAAGAAAACTTAGGATGACTAGTGTACCCCACCCAAAGATATTATGGCATCATACACATGGTAACCAAGACCAACCTTACATCGGCAAATATGAGTTTCCAGTTTTGTCCCCCTGGGATATCTACCTTACATGACCTTGCTACAAATCCCGCCATTATTGCCCAATTAAAATAAATTTCCTAATAACCAAACTATTATCTAGTTATTAACCAAGCCCATTAATATTGGTATCATCATACCAATAGTTACTTGCAAGTATTATCCATAACCAACCATGTATAGGTTTAAGAGGACTTTCAAGTGCCCTTTCATTTACCATATTAAACCACTTGGGGAATTCCAGGTACCCCTTTAGCATATCAACTTAGCCCTTTACCTTTCGAAGGCATTTAAACCACAATTCCTTTACTAAGTTTTTAAAACAAGCAAGAGTTCTATTAAAATACTCAAAGCAATGAAAACACACTTATAGGCATTTTATCAAACACATTGAGAGAAAACTATTACAAAAACCAATTCCAATTACCCTTAGATTATTCCCCTGCAATCCAATTATCAAAATCCACCATTAATGCACATAAAGCATAATTAAAACCTTGGAAATCCATAATCAACTATTTAATATTAAAACCCCCAATTCTTATTTGAAAACCAAAATCTTATAATTAATGAAGTTATAAGAACATTTATAAGAACTATGATTCTAGTTAGAATTAACAATGAGGAAAAATAATATGCCTTAAACCAAGATGATGATGGAAGGAAATCACCAAGACAATCCCCAAATCAATCTTCTAGTTGATACCCTAGCTTACCTTACCGAAAATATTTTAAAAGAATTATATAGTGTTTAGAAGAGTTTTTAAGTTTTAATAAATGGATTAATAGGGTATATAGCCTCCTAAGTAGATTAGAAGTCATGGGATCTTATTAGGATAAGTGGGGAAATGTCCAGAATACCCCCACTTAAGTTGGACAAAATCTTGTTGCAGGGATATGACTGAACCTCAAGAGTCGTACCCTCCTATACGAGTGAAACCCCCTACTCGTATCCTGAGACTCAACCTTTGGATCCAATATTGTCTAGCATATGATTTATCCAAACAAGTCGTAGATAAAAAATACAATAAGTACCCTTCATCCGTATCCCTGGTAGATTTAAACCCAAGTATGATTTCAACATTATCAACCATACGAGTCCTGGGTATGAATTATACCCTAGCTTATGGCTCATAGTGATCCACTCATAATCAGATCCAACTTATGTAACCAAGTCTAAGATTAACTTAAAGAACCAAACAATTCATAACCGCTAATATGACTCATACCCCCAAGTCATATCCATTCCCGCAACCAAAATCCATTCTACCAATGAGCACTGGTCAGTATACGACTGGACCATACCATCTATACCTTAATATATGGATCGTACCCATGATTCATATTGGTTTTAGAGATCAAAATTCTAGAAAATTTTCTATGGTCTAGGAACCAAGGTGTTTTAAAGGGGTTGCTCATAGGGTGCTCATGGAGGTTCTGAAGAAGGTAAGATAAGAGATCTATAAGAGTCCTCTAGTTTACACGAGTTGTTAGTTTTATGCCATACCTGGTAGACCTGTGTCAGATTGTTCAAATTTTATTTTCACAATTATGATCTTTTTTGGCCATCAGTCTATTTTTGGTTAATTTAATTCTAGATCCATGTATTATTATGTGTATTATTTTTATCCCCTATGGTTAGAATTATCTTGCAATTAATTGTGCATGTCATTATGTGTATCTACTCCTTATGGGTAATTCTCTAGATCAAGTTCATGAATTTTATTTTATGACTATTCAAGAGTTTGATGCTAAAGATGATCTTATTATGTAATACATGATAGATTTTAATATAATTATGGGCATGGTCTTGTTAACCTACTATTCTTTCTCATAGATTATTTTTCCAAGACCATTACTATTTTCATTCTCGACATAATTTTGTTATTCAGACTAGGAGTCTTATTTTGAGGGTTTGTGAGTCCTACCTTATTTATATTCATGATGTCAGTGTGGAGAGTCTGTTTTTTGACTCTATTCCTATAGTTTATGGTTTTCGTATGTTTTCCCTATCAATCTAGATAGTCTTCCTCTTTAGCATGATGTTGAGTTTATTGATGATCTTGATTAGGGAATCTTACCGTATGGATCCTATTGAGCTTAAGAAGCTAAATTCTCAACTTTACAATCTTCTTGGTAAGAGATTTATTAGGCTAAGTGTATATTCTTTGGGTGCTCTTGTGTTTTTTGTGAATAAAAATGATGTCTCCATGCATATGTGTATTGATTATTAGTATCTTAATAAGGTTAGGGTGAGGCAGCTTAATAAGGTGATGGTGAAGAATTTAGATTTTATGCCTCTCATTGATGATTTATTTGACCAGCTTTAGGGAGCAATGGTGTTCTCTAAGTTTTTTCAGATCTAATTACCACCAATTGAGAATTTAAGCTTATAATATCCCGAAGATAGCCTTTAGGACCCGTTATGGTCATTATGAGTTTCAAGTGATGTCTTTTGGGTTGACTAATTCCCTAGTTGCATTCATTCATTTGATGAACCATTTGTTCAAACCTTATTTGGATTTATTTATCATTATGTACATCAAAGACATCCTTGTGTATTTGAAGATTGTGGAGAAGCGTATTCAATATTTTAGACTTGTGCTCTAGACTTTAAGAGATCATATGATTTTTGCCAAATTCTTTATAGGTTGGTTTTAGATTGTGTCTATGATATTCCTTAGGCATGTGGTATTTAAAGATAGGATTATGGTATATCCAATACAGATCAAGGTTATTCGAGATTTAGTCAAGTCTACTTCTCCAATGAAGGTAGCTTCATTAGTTTTGTTGGTTACCATAGATGGTTCATTGAGAGTTTTACTACAATGATCATACCATTGACCAATTTGAATTGAAATGAGGTTCCTTTTCAATGATCCGATGAGTGTGAGTCGAGCTTTTGAAAGATCAAGGAATGTCTTATATCAACTTCGATCTTTGTTCCTCCTATTGAGGGTGAGGGATTCATAGTGTATTGTGATCCTTCTAATCTTTGTTTGGATTATGCATTGATGTAGCATATTGAGTATTACTTATCCATTGAGGAAGCTGAAGTTGAACAAGCAAAACTATCCAACTAATTATTCGGAGTTGACGGAAGTCTATCAAGTGCAGAACATCGAATTTAATAAGGAAATATAGTTCATTTGAGTATAAGAGATTTCAGATGAATCTCGAGGGGTAGATGGAAGTCTGAATAAGTTGTTGAGCTTCAACTAGTGCAATGCTTAAGCGACTATTTGGGTAGCTTAAGCGAAGGACCGCTAAGTGCCTAGCCAACTGCTTAAGCATTTAGTCTGGCCTAGTGAGGCATCACTTAAACGATGCCCTTACCGCTTAAGTGGTAGCTGGCAAAGGACCACTTAAGTAATACCTTTGCAGGGGCCACATATCACTTTAGTGATACTAGGTCACTTAAGCGGTGATAGATTAAGTGGCCCAGTATTCTCTTAGGAGGTATCCACATCCTTGGGAAGGGTAGAAATACCCCACCCAGCCTGAGTTTTCCTATTTTTTGTAAGGTTTCATTATATTCATCACTAATTTCTCCAATTTTTTCTAAAATTCGTAGAATCTTAGTGTCTTGATTGTAGCTACATTATATCTTGGAATTTATCAATTTTTAGGGTAAATATTCCTTGAGCATAGAGGGACGTTTTGTTTTTGTTAAAAGTGTGATACAGTTAATTCACCCTACAAGGGATGTTTATGTAATTTTAGACCCATACCATAATAGTGCATAATGGGTATCATTGTTCTCATTTTGATAAATAGATTGTGATTTTGATAGCATAGAACCTTGTGGATGCTTGTTAGAAAGGAAAATTGGTGGTTTAGTGGATTCTTTGGGCTTTTCTTCCGCATTCAGGTAGGGTAGGGTTACCCTCTGCATACATTAACCTATTTCATAGAATAATTATGGTATTATTCTAGATATGAGGAGAGATTTTGGTATTTAGGTTATGTTTGAAAATATATGGGTTAGTTGGACTGCTTAGGCTATCTTGAAACTGTAATTTAGGCTTAATTGACTTAGTTTGCATGCTTTAGGGAGAATTATTATATTAGGGTTAATTATTAGTTATTTAACATCTATAAATGAATTGAGATACCTTAGCCTAGTCCAAGGTAAATTTACCTAAAAATGCATTTCGCTGATTAGAAATGGGCCCCTCCGACCCATTTTAGGCCAGGACTTATGTTAGATTTTGTAGACTTATTTAAGTATGATAAACATTTATTAATGACTATTTTGGGACATTGAGATTAAATGCTTACTGATTATGCTATTTCGGTAGTTGAGAGTTAGTGCTAATTTTGGGTAAGGTCCAGTGGGTAATTATGGTGATTTAGTGGTATGGCTTATTATTATGGTTTATTTACATGTTGTAGTTATATTGTTTTATGAAGTATCAGTTTTGGTTCAATTGCGGAAATTGATGATGATATTTATTATATGAGTCTTTGTTCAAATCTGACATTTATTAATGATGTTAATAATACGAGTTTCGATTCAAGATAGTAATGATGATGATGCTAATGAGCTTCGATTGAAGTCCGACACTGGATGTTTTTTATGATATGATATGGTTTGGATGAATTCTTGGTTATGACATAATAATTGGTAATTTATGGTTGTTCGGTTATTTACTTTCTTTAATTGTACCGTTCAAGCTTATAGAGGCCTGTATTAGGTTATTTACTTTTCCACACTTATTGGCTTATGGGGGCTTGACAATTCCCAAGTGCACACGAAAGTGTACGTGGTCTTATTAATTAGTACAATGTCCTTTAATAAGCCAAGTATCGATCCTATAGAGACTTGATTCCACAATGATTCTATTCTAGTTCGCACTTTAGATTCTGTTGATGCAACGATAACCAAAATGAGTTTGGAAATTTGTAAACTAAAATAAACAATCCATAAAGTAAATATCTTGAATCAATCAATAGGAGAAAACCCAGGGTAAAACCACTTTGAACATTCATACTACGTTATTGAATTTCATTTGTTAACTTACTTACCTTGGTTGTTGATTCGTAGGGTTAATCGCATGATCATGGTCTCCCGACCTCTAATCCTTTACCTAAGTTTAACCTTACAACTACATAGTTGAGTGGGGATGTAATAGTCCACTTAATTTCTGTAAGATATCAGCCTACATGTGCATCAAGTAAGTTATCTAAGTACATCCCGGTCGAAGACGCTAATTTGAATTCTTTATTTCATAAAAGAATACAAACCATACTTTGCTCATCTCCATTTTCTATCCCCTATTCCCTCTCCTGAGATCAGAAGGTATACAATTGATGTATTCTAAGGGTAGCTAATCCTTAAAATAGTTAAAGGAAATATGAACACACAACCAATAATGAAAGCAATCTGAACAAACTTCAAAATAATAGTACTTATGTTCTTGGCTTTAACCCCGAAAAGAGGGCATTTAGATACGCATAGTCATAATCTTAATCCGAAGGTGTAATTAATGACTAAAAATATGAATGAACAAAATTAAAATAATAAAAACCTAAAGATGAAGTTGTATCAGCCCCTAAATCTCCAAAATATGTCCAAAGATTTGTAAAAAACGTGACAATGATGTATTTATAGCAATAGAAGTAGCCAAGCCGTGTAGGAGTTGAATTCCAACAATTTGTGAGCACGAGAATGAAGGGGGTGCCGTCCTGGGTTGAGCCCTGATCCAGGTGAGGATGCTCCCCTAGAGCACTACATCAGGTGAGGCTCCTTCCTTTCCATAGCCCTGCTCCAGGTGGGGCGCAATGGGCTTATAGCCTTGGCTCACTGGAAGTTCTTTCTCAAATTTTGGTTAAGTATTAATCCTCCAATCTTTCGGTCCTTGATTTGTGGTGTATTTTCCATGGATTTCCAGCCTTTTCAACATGAAAATATCATCATATTCAGATTACAAATCATCCTACATTATCACAGACCGCAAATTAGGTATCATAAAAACACAATATCCATGCTGATGAATCAAAACAAGAGCTAAGACTAGGCTAATTCTCATTGATCTTTAACTTTACCTTCAGACTCTTAACTTAATCCAATTGAGTCTTTCACATTAAAAACAAGTTATTACACTCATAATTACACATTAAACCATTTGTAACACATTAAACACAATAGAATCAATGGGATCAACTAGACAAGCGCCTACCTCAAGCTAGTAAAGCTAATTTCCACGATTGAAATCTAAATGATTCATTGAAGCACAAACTTGTTTGGAATTAACTTTGAACATTATAAATACATGCTTTAACACTTATATGCACATTATTCTCATTATCAACCCATATATCAGACAAATCATCCTCAAAACAAGGCTAAAAATTCTACAATAGCGACACTAGAATGCATAAATACACCCAACATCACCACCCCACACTTAAAACCTTATTCATCCTTGAAAAACTCTTAACTATAATCATCATTAACTAAGGAGACTCTACACTTATACTACATGCTAGACACTCATGCTAGTACTACCATGACAATACAAAATGCCAGTTTTTGCACTAAGCATGTTACAAATACAATTGAAAGCTTATGAACACTACTCTAAAACATCCTAACCTCAAGAATTGACTCACCTAGTTGGCAAACTCATGCTTATCATTCAATCAAGGATTTCATACAAATCACCCACATTTATAAAATATGTGCCCCTTACAACTACAGAGTTAACCATAATTACTCATAATTAAGCAATTCATAATATGATGGTTACAAGAATCAGTTTTCAATCACTCTCATAAGGAATTCATAAGTTACACACAATGACCCATTGTCTTTCCCTTAGTGTAGTGCTCCACTAATATCAGAATGTCAAGTATAGGATCAATTACATCTTTTCAAGGCTGTAATGTAGGTTGAGGGATGAGTTAAAACTATTTGGGAATAATGACTAACCTCTCTAAGAGCTTTAAGAAACTATATTATAATTTAAAAACAATTCCAACAACCAAATTATGCCACATTTATCTACCTATATCTTTTGTTTTCCCCATCACTTTTAACAATTTTCACTAACACATGGTGGAAGTATTATTTATTACCACATGAACTAATTTCTTACTTTTTTTATTTTTTTTCACAACATTGGTAATATTTCTAGCATAATGTCTATCACAACTATCCACCACACATCAATTATCAACACCAATAACTATTACCTTGGGGCATCAAATTCACCTCTTTCATCTTATTTCTTAAACTCGTTACTCAATTAATTTTTCATTAAGCGCCTAAGAGCTTTTGGATCAAATTAAGGTCCATCAAAAAAGGGTATTAGGATATATTTGAGTCTACCAAAGAAAATAACCTAAAGGCTTAAGGGGGTTTAACTAGTATTTTGCACAAGGTTAAGTCTCAAAGACGGTATTAAATAAAGCTATCAAACAAATGCCTAAATCATCTCCTGAACTCACATTCTCTATTTTACTTCGCACACACACCAGGAAAGTTCTATAAATCACATGCAACAAGGAATATACAAAAACCTTACACGCATATGAAACATGCTCAGCTCAATATAATTATCATAGACTCTCAACCAAACAATAGCATGAATTCAATTTAAGTCAAAATAGTATAAGAGTAAAAAACTTAAGCCTAAGAGTTTCAAAAGTAGCAATTCACTTATTCAATATGCTTTTACCAAATAAAACACGTGCATCATGCAATCAAACATAGCACCAACAAGAATATCTTAAATAAAAGATTTTAAATTAAGCCAAAAATTAGGGAATTTCCCTACCCTACACATAAAAATCTACTTTGTCCCCAAAGTGAATTTTAAAGAAAGAGATAAATATACTCTCTGAGGTCTCTAGGCCTAGCTAGTAGCTTTTTTTGTATTAATGGGATCCATGGGACCCTAGACTTAACTTAGATATCCGGTAGTCAAACTTTCCCTTAACCTGTGACTCAACTAAAAATAAAAACTACTTGTAGTAAAATCTACAAAAACTAAAAAGAAAACATACCTACTTAAATTGGGTTGCCTCCCAAGCAGTGCCTGATGTATTGTCACGACACGAACCAACTAATGACTTAGTCATTCTTTTTCCTTATCTTTCTTATGCTTCATCTCCATCTTCTTATTCACTTTACCCCTCTTGGGTGTGAATTCTCTTGGGCATTAGATTTCTCAACTTAAGGCTTTTCATGTTCATCAATTATCATAAAATCAGGCTCAAGTAGTTGTGGTATTAGAGGCTTTTTGTGCTAAATGAGGGTGTCAAAAAAGGCCTTTGATGGACTAGACACCCTATATTTATCCAATTAAATAACATTAATTATGCACAATTCTTTATATTGGGACGTTATGTTGAGCACTTTTTAAACTTTAAACACTGCCTCTTCATCCTCCAACCTCATCGTGTGTGCACCTTCCCTTACATCAATCAACGCTTCTCCAATTTCTAATAATGGATGCTCCAAGATGATTATTGTCTGTTTGTCTTCCTGCAAGTGTAGAATAATAAAGTTAGCAGGGAAAACAAATTTACCAACCTTTATGAGGACATCCTCAATGATTTCATCCAAATAAGAAATGGGCCGATCTACTAGCTATAATTGCAGAATGCATGGTCTGGGATCATCCAAGGCCAATTTGTTGAATACAGATTGGGGCATCAAATTGATACTTTCCCCTAGGTCACACAGAGTGTGGACAACTTTACTATTACTTATCTTAATGGGGAGAGTGAACTTCCTAGGGTCCTTAAGCTTTTTTGACATCTTTTGTGTCCTTACAGCACTACTCTTCAATGTGTGTTATCACCCCCACATCCTGCAATCTCATCTTATTGGCAACCATATCTCTCAGGTACTTAGCTTACTTGGGCATACCCTACAAAATATTTAACAAATGTAAGTTAATATAAAGCAGTCTAAATGTGTCAAAGAACTTATTAAGCATTGCATATTCCTTCACTTTAATTTGCCTTTAAGGGAAGGGTAGTGGCGGAATATGCTTTTTTTCTTCTACAACAACTTTTTCTTTTGAGAACTCAGACTTTCTTGATTTCTCAGCAACTTTTTCATTTACCTATTCTGTCACCACATCAGTAACTATCTCCTTAGTTACTTTTGGAGGTTCTCCTTAAAGATCTTTACCGCTCATCAAGGTGATTTCCATAATAGCTTATTATAAATTTGATGCTCTGCTAGGCCATCAATATTCTATTTGCGATGGTTAAGAAATCACCTAGACCTATGACTCCAATTAATAGTCAGAGTTTCATGTGTCTAGACAGTTATAATAGATGTTTTGTGGAGAGTTTCTCCACTATAGCTATCCCGCTGACCAAGTTGACCTAAATAAAGGTCAAGTTCATATGTTTCAATGCGTGTAAGGGTATTTTTGAGAATTTAAAAGATAAATTAAATTCAGCTATGATTTTGACCTTGCCTGAAGGTATTGATGGTTTTATGGTTTATTATGATGCGTCTCTTATCGGTATTGGTTGCATCCTGATGCAACATGCTAGGGTTGTAGCCTATGCTTCTAGGCAATTGTAAGCTCAAGGAAAGAGATACCCCACCCATGATCTAGAATTACTAGCCGTGGTTTTTTCTTTGAAAAATTGTCGACATTATCTCTATGGTGTTCATGATGATTTTATTTTCGATCATATGTGAATTGAATATGTGTTTACCCAAAAAAGAGTTCAATCTCTGGCCAATGTTTATAAGGATAAGCGCGAACTGGTGAGAGATATTCACTGTTTGGCGAATCTTGGCGAATCTCAATACTATTTGTGCATCTAGTATCTCATTCGTCTCTTATTGTTGATATAAAGGACAAGCAAGTCATGGCATTAATCAAATATGTATATATCAATACATATTAACTTACCATAATCTACTTTCATATATATGCATAAACACCATATATGCATCATTCAGTTAATTGTTTACACAAATAATTCATGAAAAAAAAGAAACCTAACATCCTCTATTAATTAATACTATTAATATAGTTGTCTTATTCACTTTATCTAGCTATCTAGTTTCTTTGAGTTCAACACCAACAATTTCCTTGTCTTCAAAGTGCCAAGTCCAACTTCTATTTTGAGCTACCCACGATTAAGTTTGTCTGAAGCCAATAAAATCAATGGAGGAGAACTGATCTTTAAGGTGAGTCAGAAGCCTTTGTACATGCTACTACACTATAAAGACCACTCATTCAATGAACACCTCCAATGGTTAAGGACATGAGAAATTTTGTAATATGGGCTAAATTTAATTTAAAAAATAATGGAGCTAATTTGTTGACAAACAAGATGATATAATCATAATACGAGAGGAAGCCTTAATATTTATGAATAGATATTTGGTATTATGATTGACTATTGGTTTCAAATTTGGTTGTAGTAAAAGATTTGTTGGTTGTCAATTTTTAGATAATGAACTGACCCTTGTAAGTGTTGTTAGGCAATATAAAAAGAACTTTGAGATGAATATTCCATGTTGCTTTACTTTTACACTTAAATTGGAGCTGATGGTCCAAATATAATGCATATTGAGGAAGTTATAACCACATTGAGTTTAAATCAATTTGAGAGAGCTGTAATAGTACTTGTGGTTGATATAACAGGAAACGTTTCCGTAGTTAGAAGCATCAATTACATATGGAGTTTTCCTTTCAATTAGTCTGATCATATAATTTATTTGAGCATTTATCTCCAAAAATTACTCGCAACCTTATGCGCCATACTTACTCAATAGGTAGGATCTAGATATAAATAAGGTGCATTGACATACAACAAAGCAACTTCAGCTACCAAGTTGATTGTGTTGTAACCTATTGAATCTTTTATTTACTTTCTGCTCATCAAGTACCTCTCCGACATATTCACACACAAATGTACCACAAAGGATTGCTTATCTTGCCGTGACTGTTTGATAAAATTCAAATGGCCGTCATAGATTTTGATGAATTTTTTGGATTCCGACACCTAATGGCTCAAGATATGGTCACTCCGAGGGAAAAAGAATATGCAAAAAAGGCCCATTTTGAGCAAGACATAAAGCAATCTTGTGTCTGGAAGGTTGCTTGGATGCTTGCCTTGATTCTAAACTGAGGACAATAAGCCTTAAAGAATGAACCATCCTCGATTTTGAGAGTATGGAAGAGGCATCGTTCATCAAGTCCAAGCACTCAAGGAGCAACTTATGAAAATGGTGGCATTCATCCAAGGGAGTGTACTAGCTAATATGTGAAGAGGGACCTTGAATATACTCCAAGGCATCCTTGGATACACTTAAAAGGTACCTCAAATTGGGGGTATTATGGTCATTTGAGACTCCTCTTTTGCACTCCAAAGGAGCACCATTCATTAAAGGTATTCTAGTCTTTGTTTGTAATAAGTGTAAATAGACAAATAGCCTTCTATTTTCATAAGTTTTTGATCAATTGATTGAGTGAAACTCAAATTGTATTTTCTTTCCTTAGTGTAGTGCTTGGTAAAGGTATCTTAGTGTAGGTCTTTGAAAAGATATTTAAACTAGGGTCATCATTGAGTGTGGAATCACTCTTGTTGACATTTTGGCAAGAAAGGTTGGGTGCTTGAGGAGTTGATCCCTTTGTGTCCACCTAAGAATGAAGTATTAACCATTAATGGTGAGGTATGTTTAAGTGTTTAATATATATTTAAGTTCTAATTAATAGAGTTGGTGTATGGTTCATTACTATCTTTCATTTAATGCAATTTTTTTCTTGTTTCTACTTCATCTCTTTTTTCCTTAGTTGCTGATTCTTTCTTCTTTAGTCTTAAATTTAGGTTATAGCTTTGTAATAGTTATCATTTAGTATCAGAGACATGTATTAGTGTTGTTCTCACAACTCTAAGCATTGGATCTAAGAGAATATCCACAAAAAAAGAGTCTAGAGTCAAGAAAATAAAAAAAAAGGTGTTTCACATTTTTGTCCTTGGACAACATTTTAAATCATTGATCTACATGTTTTTTTGTTGTTTTGTTGGTTTCATGTCTTACATTCTTGTTCCCTAGCACCTAGGGAGTCTAGATATACGTTTGGAACAAGATTTGGTTGTTTGTGAGCTAGATCCACCATTGTTGTGGCTTGTTTGAAGCTTTTTGATGGAGGAGACGTTTTGGGTTTGTGTTGGTGATGTGATTTGTGGCTGATTTTTTGTTGAGTAAGCTTGTCTTGGCCTAAGGAACCTAGATCCAAAAGAAAATCTGAAATTAGGGTTCAGTTGCTTGTTGGTCAAACTTGGTCAACTCTTGAATATTCATCTTGTTCTTCCATCATTTTTATATCTTAGGGAAGAAGAATATTCAAAGAGCTTGTTTGATCCAAAAAGAGAGAAGAAAGAGATTGTACTTGTTGTTTGTGAAAGAATATTCCTTGGCATATTCATTGTCATCCAAAAGTAATAATAGACAATTGGAATAATCAAGTACAATTGAAAGTACAACAGGGGGAACAACTCATTTTGAATTAATTTAAAGATCCAGAAAGGCTTCAAAACCTTCATTTTTTCCTCTAAAACCGAAATCCTTCTTCCCTGAAGGAGTGTTTGGCCAAAACAAGAGATTTTGAAGTTGAAAAAAAATTGAAAAATTAATGCCCAATCACAAGCTGCCATGTCATCACTTTTGCGAACAACCAAATTGAGTTCTAAATTAGATTTCTAACTTTCTATTTGTTGTTTCTAGTTTCTTTTGTGTTGATTCTACCACTAATTACCAAACAAGAAATTACCTACTAGGTCGATAAGTAGTCTAGAGTTCTTTATTTCGTGTCTACATTTCTTTGTGCTTTTATCGTTTGTAATTAGTTGTAACTTATTGGTTCAAGGCTGTAAGCAATTTTATTTTGAGTCATATCAAACAAAAATCCATTCTGGGCTAAAGTAGAATCATCCCTCACTCACTTCCCGAGTACATGCCAAAGTTTCAATACTTGTGAAACCAACAATGAGGTAGAATTGAAAGGTACTAAAATTTCAAAAAACATACAAGTTCTTGTTTCCCTTACTACCTTTAAGTAAAACATCATATTTCCGAGCAAGTTGACGAAGATATCCTTGTAAACAATTTTGATCCATTTAATAGTGTAAATTGGGTAGTTGAGAATTTACTTGCTTTCGAATAATTCCAAGGAAAGTACAGTACGTGTAGAGGATCACATATCAGGAGAAAAAAATGGGTTGACCAAGGATGGGGAATTTATATTACCTCCTAATAAAGAAAATAAAAAGGAAAAGAATGAACAACCTCTAAGTTGGAAAATAAAGAGACTAAGAGATAGTAAAGGAAAGGATAAAATGATTGACTGTGGTGTATAGGCTACAAGATCTTATTCCACTAGAGGGTTTGAAAATAAATGGATAGTAGATGTTATAAAGGAAAATAAGTCTTCCACTACTAAAAGAAGAAGACTGAAGAAATCTATTATTGAGAAGAAGGACAATCTTAAAGCTATGGAAGTTAGATAAGATGGGGATATTAATTCTAATGTTGCTGCTGCAACTTAGAAGAGAAGATAAGAAGTTCATGTCACTAAGAGGACTAGGTCCTCTGGTTCAACCTCTGGAAGCCGTATTGCAACAAAATAGATACATAATATTGTTAGGTGGAAGAAAGTCTTTATTAGAGTTGGTCCTAAGAAGAGAAAAATTAATGAAAAGGAATAGCCAAGTAATGGCCAAAATAAAGGTTAAAGGAGGAAAAAAAAGAAATACATGTCAAGAGAAAGAAGGATTGGAAGCCTAAAAACACAAAAGGTGTTCTCAGGAAGATAGTTTGATCCCAATATCTATGAGAAACCTAGGATGCTACAGTTGGTGGACTACTTCAGGCACTAAGAATGGCTACATCTATTTGAGGAAGTAGCAACAACGGTTTTCAAAAATGAAGTTAAAGATTTCTATTATTCAATAAATTTCTTAGAAGATGGAATAAGTCTATCTGCATAGGTATAAGGAAAATAAATAAGATTGGATGAAGAAACCTTGGGAGGAATTTTTGATATACCTGTTATTGGTGTGAGGATAGTTGTGAAGCAATAACCTATAACAGAGTTTATGATTGAGGCCTCAAGAGTGAGTGGGACATAAACTACTGTAATAAAGAATAAGTTTCTGAAAAGTCAGTTTCAGCTGGTTTTTGAGTTTATTAACAAGGTCATAATGCCAAGATAAAAAAAAGACCATTACCTCTGGTGTTGATTTATTTTGAATAAAATGTCTGAGCAAGTTTGAGTTGATGAGTTTGCCTGCTCTAATGATAGAGCACATGAAGAAGGTAATCCATGAAAATAAAGGAAAACATGAAATGCCTTATGGGTACTTTTTGAACAATATCTTTAATCATTTTGGAGTGGTTGGGACTATAAGAACACCGGGAATAGTCAAAACAAATATCAGTCTAACTATACTAGTGGAAAATTAATGCATTGACGGGAAAGTAGGAACTATGTCCCAGGTGTCTATGCTACTAATTGTTCAAGAAAATCTATTCAAGGAAATAGAGTAGTTGAGAATTAAATTATCCTCTATGGATTGTGATATAGCGTAATTGAAATTGAAAATTCAACAGCTATCTCCTGAGGGACTAGGTATTTCTGAAGAACTTGAAGAAAATAATGCTCATCTCAAGATCAAGGTTGTAGAAACATATTGGTGAGGTTCAAGGACTAAATGCAAAAGTTAAAAACTTTATCAAGAAGTTACTGGATCCCCATATTGCAGAGTATGCAAGTATGGAGATGTTGATAAAGTCTTTCTCCCACAATCCCCTTCCACCTATGTCCTATCCTCCCTATATTAGTCTATCGATTCTGTGTCAGTTTCCAGTTCATGTTTATTTTGTGGCCTTTGTAGATAGTTATTTTATATTTTTTTTGTATATTGTAATGGTACTTATCCTACTTAATCATGAATAAATTCTTGTTTATGTGCTTTATCTATTTCTTTTTTATTTTAAATTTGCTCTTCATGATAGTGTTGCCCAAGTGTCCATAAGTTAACTAACATATGCTTATCTTTACTCTTGGTTTACCATTTTCACCTTTCAATGATGCCAAAAGGGGGAATATTGACTTTATGTGTTAAGGACTAGGTGTGTTAAAGTACCAGAAGAGTATGATATATTGATAGAGGGATGTATGATAAGACACAATGGCTGGGGGAAGTAAATGAGTTGAATTTTTTTATACAAATGACAACAAGGTGCCAGGACCCTAAGATTCATGGTGATGGAAGCATGGTGTTGTATGATAAGTTTAACATTTATATTTAGTTGTGGTAATCATAATGATTAAATGTGATAAATCTGTATTGATGCTCAAAACTCTGTAGTTTGTTTGTCATCATCAAATGTTGGGATAATTTTTGTATCTTATTTTGATGATGAGAAGCACTCTATAAGGAACCATGTCCCGAGATGTTCATGGCTATAGTATAGCTGACATGCGTCTACACAGTTTTGACCTCTTGCATAACAAACTGCACAAGTGTTGTTTGTACTATTTAGGACACCTGGTCCAATTGCATTTCAACACTAATAGTTAGTCAACTATAAAGGGAAAGGATGCTTCATTATCAAGTAGTTTTTTGCAAAAATGAAAAGTTGAAGATTGGAAGAAAGGCAAAAACTCAATTTCAACATTGCTCCAATTCTTATTTCATGTGTGCTATAATAGGAAATGTTCATGAGTCTTGTTTGAGCCTGTAAATGAATAACTCATTCTATCAGAGTAATGCTTTTTTTTTTCTTTGAGAGTAATTTAGATAGAGTTATATAAGCTAGAAACTGTCTAGAGTTTACTAGTATTGAGGAGTCTTGGCAGAGTTGTCAAGTAGGGATTGTAGTAGATTTACTATAAGCAGGAGAAGCCTAGAGTTAGGTTCAAGTTTGATTATGTAATCAAAAGGTTGATTGCAGTGAACTTTTGAGATCATGTGAGGACCGGCCATTTTTTTTCCTCCCTTGAGCAAGGAGGTTTCTATGTTATATCTAGTGTTCTTTACATTTCTTGCACTCTGTTGTGTTCCTTGTTGGTTTACTATATTTTTTCTTGTGACTTATTTGGAGGGACATAGTTCCTCAATGTGTGGTGCAATACCCAAGGTTCCAACAATTCCATTTAGCAATTTCACTTCTGGAATGTGAAGTACGAGATGAAAATTCATTTTCTCCATACTGCATATCAAAAAATATGGGCTTTTTATAATAATTTTTTTGCTGAATATTTATAGCTTAATTTGTTAATTTCATTATTATTTTTTTAGCTAGAGTTCTTATAACCTTATCATTTGTGAATTTTAATTCAGATTTTAACATTTCATTATTTTTTCTTAGGATATCATCTGTGGCTTCAAACTTTTCTTCAAATTTAGGAAATTTATCTTTAGAGAATTCTGGTAGTTTATATATTTGATGAGTTTCCAACATTTTATCATAATAAGATTAACTTGATTTATCTTTAAAATTTGATTTATTCTCGGCTTCGAGAATTTGTTTAGAAACTATGTGTACTAGTTGATTTCTATCATTATTTTGTTGAATTAATCTATTAATATCTTTATTACTTGATCACCTGTAGTGTCTACTATGTCTCATTTTAAGAGTGAAGAAGTAACAACTCTACTATCTATTAGTAGGCTAATTTCATCTAATAGGGGAATTATTGATTCAACTACCTTGGCACTAGTATACCATTTATTAACAATCATATTTAATGATTTCTTTTGATCGTCTAATTTTTCAGTATATTCAAACCATTTGACAAATTCAATATTATATCTAATTATTTTCATAGCATTGCACCAACTTTCTCCAAATGATAATTTTTCTTTTAAGGAATATATTAGTTTATACCATTGCCTTTTAATGCAATTTTCTGTACTAGTCAATAGTTTATCCAAATATTCAAAGCTTGGTTCAGATATTTCATTTGAACTAATCAATCATAGATACTCTTTTACTCTTAGCATTTCACTAGCAGCAGGACTTATTTATCTTTTGGTTTTTAAATTTATAGATTCATATTCCACTTTAGAAATTGTTTATGAGAGATGCACCGTTCAATTTTCTTCTTATCTCTTCTAAAGATATTACCCTTTATTCCATAGATTTGTAGATTGATGGTCTAGAATAGGGCATTCTTCTACATGGAGAGGCTTGATTAAAAGACAATCTTAAAAATTTTAAATTTATAGATCCGTCTGGATATTATATTACTCAGTCAATGTTTGAATTTTCTTCTTCAATTTTTTGTTCTGTTATGGAGTCAAAATGGTAGTTATGTTTTAATAATAAATCATCAGATTTTATCATTTTTGGGATAAAACTTGTATTGTGATTATGATTAGCTACCATAAGCATGGTAGCTCCTTTATTACTTACTATTTTAGCCTTATGGGCTAAGGTAGTGTTCATTAATCTATAATATACTCTATATATTATTAATATTTTTCTAGTTTTTACGTTACTATACATCGTTTTTTTAAACATTTAAATTTAATATATCCATAAAATTTTGTTCCTTAATATCTATAGAAAAATTAGGACAAGAATTAAAGTATATCGGATCATTGGTGAGGTTACTTTGTAATACTTTGAATAACGGATCATCAACGTTTACTTACCCATTATGCCTTAAAAGGCGACATATGGGCACATCTAAACCTAATTTATATAATGGTTTAGCTGCTACTTGAACAAGACCTATATGAAGAAACTTTTAATTTTTCTTATATCTGTTAATAACTTCAACTAGTAAAAATTTAATAGTCTCAATATATATATTAATGGGTACAGTATATTCAGATGTTTTAATAATATAATTTCTTACAAAATAAAAGTGTCAGTTTCATAGATTCTATTAAAACTTTCTTTTGAAATATTCCAATTCAGTAAATCATTTTCTATTTCAACTTATTTTGTTAGAAGTTGCGAAAATATTAAAACTATTTAAAATGTTTTGATTTGGTATAGGATTTATTAGGATTATGCCGATAAGAAATAAAACACTATCATATGACCAATATCTACTTTAGATGTTACTCTTTATTAATTATTTCTTTGTGTAGTAATTATTGATTTTCTTCTTCTAATATTATTTTATTTTATTCCTATAAGTTTGGTGATGGGAAAGCCGTCCGGGTTTGGCTCTCTATTGCATTATCTACTCATATGTTATCCAGTAGAAAATCTAGGTTTGCCAATGTCTAAACTTCTATTAAGTGGCTACCCAACATAAGGAATAAAACTAAGAATATAGATGAAGAATGACAGTAAATACTAACCGGTCTACATTAATTTTGACCTGGTTTAGGTCAATGTAACAACTTAGCTGCTCTTATTCATACTCCTACTCCCTACCGGGATGCTTGGCCCGGATACCATAAGGGGGACGGATCGGGGAAATAGGAGCAAAACAACTTACAGTAATAAATGAAAGGATTCTAGTATAAAAATTATTAAATCTTTGTCATACAAATTGTGATTTTGTGGAGATAGATGAGCCCCTCAAAATCTGAAGGTATTATGAGTTTATTTTAATAGATAATGATTCACCATAAATTGAGCAAAAGTTAGTAGATATAAGAGATCTCAATAGTATTCAATATTAAGAGTTTACAATTAAAACGATATTAAGGTCGTTTGAATGGTTTGTAGATCATCTACATACTCCCACTATTCTGTATAGTCCTTACTGTCCTCAATCATATAATTGGTATAATTATAAGGTGCCTTGATACAATTTTATATATGTTAGGCGTAACACTCACTACTTTTTTGTTAAATTATAAGGACCCAAACTAGGGCTCCGCCATGATGGGGTATCTCTAACCCACCATGGACTGGAGACCAATCCCATCTCCTAGCCTCATGTGCACAAAATAATAATTATAACAATGTGGAAGCCAATAAATAAAAATTACTTGATGAGTAAATGACAATGAATCTAAGAGTCAAAACAATTACCAACCAACCAATATTTGTCCATAATAGCCTTTAAAACAAGAATACCGAAAAGGTCGGGAAATGCCCCCGACCCTAAAAAAAGAATCCTAAAGTACTGAGTCAAAGTTAAATGGATAAGGAAATTATAAAGCCTTTTGAAATATGGACGTTGACCTTTTTAAAACTACTCGACTAACATGCTTATCCACCTAACGTTACACATGGGTAAAAGAAGTGCCTTTGGACCCTACATTATTAAACAATGTAGTTTCCTAGGATGGTTACCAGGGAGAGCACATGCATGTAACTTATGGGATATGATAACATTATGCCATGTCAAAATGTTAGTAAAATCCATAATGCACACATTTATATATGTATATATAAGATGTGAGGATAGGGAAAAATGTTTGAACATGATATTTTAAAATCATTAACCTAGACTGTGTACCTCTGACTATCCTAAAAGATCCTACAGGCTAAACTGGTCCGGCTCCCCCACCGGAAGGGCCCCAGTTCGTATTAGCTACATGAAATGAAGAAAATGAAGGAAAGGCCAAAGCAGTCAAGGGTCCAACTATTTAAATATGAAAATATATATAGTGTTACCTATGCATACAGTCATAAGGTCTCTCACGCTAGCTAAGTTGGTTTCCAGTATCAATTTCCCTGAGAACTCCACCTTCTACAGCAAGCTACACAACCCTTTTAAATGTAATTAAAACTATTTAGACACATTCAGTTCTATTAACTGTGGAGTCTTTCAATTAGGCATTTTTATCATTGGTATCGTCAAACTAAATAAAGATTATTCTTTAAAGTGAATTCTATTTTTTTATTCTAAAACAAATTTGCCAAAATGACTCAAATTTTTTCAATTAAAAACCAACCCATGGCCACTAAGGCCTTTCCAAAAAACAATTTATTTTCCATTACCCTTTGATGCAATGCATGGTTTCAAAAGTGAAGTAATTTATGTATATATCCATGTTTCTGTAATACCCCGTACTTCTAACTAGCTTAAAAATTGTCCCAAAAATGTTAACGACTTGCTTTAAAGGATGAATCCACTTTATTACATGTGAAATTTTCAAGACCTAGTGTGTCCCCATGGGGCGTATCAATCTTATTTGTATAAAAGAAAGATGATTCTCTCAGAATGTGCATTATTATCATCAATCAATAAAGTCACGATCAAGAACAAGTTTCCACTCCCCAGAATCAATAACTTGTTTGACAAACTTTAGGGTGCTAGCTATTTCTCCAAGATAGATCTTAGATCAGGCTATCATCAGCTTAGAGTCAGAGAATATGACATTCCAAAAATAGCCTTCCATACTCGATATAGTCACTTCGAATTCTTAGTTATGTCCTTTGGTCTTACCAGTGCCCCAGAAACTTTCATGAACTTGATGAACCATGTGTTCAAGCAGTACTAGAACATGTTCGTCATAGTTTTTATAGATGATATTCTTGTTTATTCCCACAGTGAGCATGATCATGTAGACCATCTCAGAATAGTATTGCAGAATCTAAAAAATCATCAGTTGTTCACCAAATTTAGTAAGTGTGAATTTTGGCTAAGGTCAGTAGCATTCCTTGGTCATATATTTCCAGTGATGGCATTAGAGTTGATCCTCAAAAGATCGAAGCAGTAAAAAACTGGCCTAGTCCTGTATCTCCATCAGATATCAGGAGCTTCTTGGGTTTGGCTGGCAATTATAGATGGTTTGTTGAGAGATTTACTTTTATTGCATCCCCTATGTCCAAATTGACTCAGAAGAAGGTTCTATTTCAGTGGTTAGATTCATGCAAAAAAAGTTTTCAGGAGTTGAAGACTCAACTCATCTCAGCTCCAATTTTGACTCTTCCAGGCGGTTCAGATGGATTCATAGTGTATTGTGATGCATCCATAGTATGTTTGGGTTGTGTCCTCATGAAGCATGGTAAGGTCATATCCTACGCCTCCAGACAGCTTAAACCCCATGAAAAGAATTATCCGACTCATGATCTTGAGTTAGCAGCCGTAGTTTTTGCTTAAAAGATTTGAAGGCATTACTTATACGGTGTTCATGTAGATATATTCATAGATCATAAGAGCCTTTAGTACGTATTTTCTCAGAAAGATCTTAACCTCCGTCAGAGAAGGTGGTTAAAGCTCTTGAAATATTATGACATGAATGTCCTTCATCATCCGAGTAAGGCCAATGTAATGGTCGATGCTCTCAGTAGATTGTCTATGGGTAGTGTTGCTCATGTTGAAGATAGTAAGAAAAAGCTAACTCACAAAGTTCATCAGCTTGTCAGACTAGGTGTCCACTTAATTTATTCAGCGAAGGGTAATATATGGGTTCAGAGTAGTTCAGAATCATCTCTACTATCTAAGGTGAATGAAAATCAAGATAGAGATCCCAGTCTTGTTAAGTTGAAAGAGACGGTCAGAGATCAGAAGGTAGAGGTTTTCTCCCAACGGGAAGATGGTGTTCTCCATTGTTAGGGTCGTCTGTGTGTTCCAGGTGTATATAACTTGAGGCAACGAATTATTGTTGAAGCACATGGTGTATGCTACTCTATTCATCCAGGGGCCACTAAGATGTACCGCAAATTATGGGAGATCTATTGATGGAATGGGATGAAGAGAGATATTGCAGAGTTTGTGGATACGTGCTTTATATTTCAGTGAGTTAAGATAGAGCATCAAAAGCCTAGTGGATCCTTGTAGGAAATCAGTATTCCTACTTGGAAGTGGGAAGAAGTGAACATAGACTTATTGATTGGTTTTTCTCGTACTCGTCATTAGCATGATTTAGTCTGGGTCATTGTAGACAGGATGACCAAATCAGCTCTATTTCTTCCTGTCCATACCTCTAATTCTGTCAAGGATTATGCTAGACTCTATATCAGGGAGTTGGTCAGATTGTACAGTGTTCTTTTGTCTATTGATTTAGATAGAGGTACCTAGTTCACCTCTCAATTCTGGAAAGCATTCCAAAAGGGTCTTGGTTCCCAAGTTCAACTCAGTACAAAATTTTATCATTTGACAGATGGTCAAGCAGAGAGGACCATTCAGATCTTAGAAGATATGCTAAGGGCATCTGCAATTTATTTCTAGGGGATTTGGGATGGCCACTTGCCTTTGATTGAGTTTGTATACAACAATAATTATCATTCCAGTATTCAGATTGCTCCATATGAAGCTCTCTATGGTAAGAGGTGCAAATCTCCAATTAGTTGGTTGAAGTGGGTGAGGTTACAGTAGTAGGGCGTTACTTGGTATTCGACACCTTAGAGAAAGTTCAGTTGATCAAAGAATGACTCAAGATAGCTCAGAGCCGATAGAAATCATATGCAGATGTACGCAGAAAGGATCTCGAGTTTGAGATTAGTGATTATGCGTACTTTAAAATCTCTCCCATGAAGGGAGTGAGGCAGCTTGGAAAGAAGGGAAAGCTTATTCCCCAATATGTCGATCCCTTCAAAATTCAAAGTCATTTCAGCAAGGTAGCTTATGAGCTCGAATTGCCTTTAGATCTAGCCTCAGTTCATCCAGTGTTCCATGTCTTCTTGCTAAAGAAGTATATAGGTGACCCAGCAGTTGTAGTCCTAGTAAAGGGATTAGATATTCATAATAACCTTTATTTCGAAGATATCCCTGTCAAAATTCATGACTACCAGACTCACAGACTGAGGAACAAAAAAGTCCCTCTAGTCAAAGTTCTTTGGCAAATCAGTCCGTTGGGGGAGCTACTTGGGAAGCAGAAGTAGATATGCGGACCAAGTATCCTCACCTTTTATCTGAAAATTCATACTCAGACCATGGTAATATCTTTTCTTAAGTTCATTCAGCTTATGGTTCAAATTTCAGTTACAAACTATGCTCCGTTTTCATTTCAAACATGGTACCTTTATCCTTACATGTTTAGTCGCATGCTCATGAGTCAGTTCAGTCATGTATTCATGCATCAGATATGCATGATCAGCTTATCAGTAATCTTATTCATGCATTCATATATCATCTCAGTCATAAAAACATGCATCAGATATGCATGATAAGCATAAATCTCAGTAATGTCAGTCATGTAGTCATGTTCCAGGTGTTCATGTTTAGTATATACTTCAGCTTATCATTTCTCCAATCTAAATAAGACTCATTCGAGGATGAATGCTCCCAAGGGGGAGATATTATAATACCTCGTACTTCTACCTAGCTTAAAAATCATCCCAAATATATTAACGACTTGCTTTAAATGATGAATCCACTTTTATACACCTGGAATTTTCAAAACTTTGACTTTTTGTCATATGAGAAGTTGAATAAGCTTTACATTGATACCAAATTTGCATAAATCTAATATCGAGGTACAAAGTTATAGCCGAAATATAGAAAGTAGTCTGAATCAGCCAGGTATGACGAAAAGGGCTGACGAATCGTCGATCTAGCGATGAGTCATCGCCCAAATTGTCACAGCGGAGGCATTGACTCGACCTTCTGGCAAGGTGCAATGGAATGGATGATGGACCATTGAGCTAGTGATGGAACATCTCCCTAACCATCACCACCAAAGTAGAAAGATCATATTCTGGCCTATCATGACAGAAAGGTCAACGGGCTGTCGACCCAACGATGGACCGTCTCCCAAGCCATCACAGACCCCATTCAGAAATTCAAAGCTATTTTTAAAATGGGCTTTTGTGTCTTTTACAACCCTTTTTAACACTTAATTATACCAGACCAAAGCTAATAATTTCATTATTCATCCACAATATAAAATTAGAGTTTCTCTCAAAGATCAATCTCCAAGAACAAGAAACCCTAGGTGTTTAATCCCAAGTCAAGAATTCAAGATTTCCTCCCCCAATCATTAAAAAATCATCCACCCAGGCATATAAAGTGTTGATTCATGGGTTTCTTACACCCATGAAGCTCAAGAATCCTATTTTAAAGTTACGAATTATGATTTTCATGTGGTTAGTTGATTTTAATTATGTTGATGTGGTTGTATGAATCCCAAATTAGAGTCTTTATGTACTTTTCATGAAATTATGCTAGTATGTGGGTTGGAAACTTTTAATTTGGGTAGATTAAAGTAACCATGATGTATGAACTAGTGTATATGCCTAAGCCTAAGGTTGTACATGCAATGTGTTTGATAAAATGCCACAGAGAATAAGAATCATGCTTTAGGAGTCTATTTTGACCAAATTGATGAATCCATGCTTTACCCTTATGTTTAAAATGACTGCCATATTATTGTTATGCATTAAAATTGTTGGATGGATTGTTCATGAGATTAGCCCTATGAAATTATGATATATATATATGCATTCCTATTCATGTACAAAACCATGATAATCAAGTGCCTCATGAAATTCCCCAATGATTGTATTATGGATTGTTGATTATGGTCGTGAGTCCAGGAAGTGTCATGTCTTGTCAGTTTGATGCTATCGAGTACTGGGGGTACTTGTACCTGATACTTTAGTTGTATGCCTAGAGCCAGTGTCAGTTTTCATGATACTCTCAGTCAATCCATGTTCAATAGAATTCAGTCAGTCTCATGACAAAGGAAAACTCAGTAATCTCAGTCAGTTATCAAATCTTAGTAATATTTTGTCAGTCAACAGAACTTAATGAACTCATTCCAGTCAGTTCAGTATAATTAATTCAGTGTCTAATCAAATGGGAGTAGGATTCAACACCTACTGAGCCCAAGGTGGGGAACTCACCTGCGAGTAGAGGATCTGATTCTTAGAAGAAATCCTTGTGCTCCATAACTACGTAGCCAGCGTAGGTTGAGAAATCTAAATTTTTAGATAAGGGTTGATGAGGTGACTTAACCTGTTCGATGAGGGTCCCATTGTTCTCCTTAGACTACCTGTTAGATGAAGGATTACTCATAGCTTGTCCTTACCAGTGGCACAGTATTGACACCCTTCCAATTGGGGTTACAAATTAGACCCCTACTCAATTATATTATTTTATTTAGGGCATGTCGGTTAGATGACTACTTCTCACCATTATAGCCGCAGTCTCACTCTCAGTCTCAGTATTAGAACTCAGATAGTTCTACAAAATTCAGAACTGTCAGATATAGTCACTCAGTTCATAACGGAACTCAACTAGTTCCATTAGAAATAGGACAGTCAGACACAGTCATTCAGATAATAGTATATAAGTTATATGAAACTTATGTAATCAGTATTCAAATTCAGTCATATCATGATCTCAGTTACATTTCACGTATTCATGCATGTATTCTCACGCTCATGTTATTCAGTTTGTTAGTATTGTTCATGTATATAAACCCCTTGCATTCAGCCATCTCACTTACATACCATATGGTGTTTTTATACCATATGTTCAGAAGCACGAGCTCCAGAGCATCCTTAGTAGATCAAACATTCAGTTGCCAGACTAGCAGTGTGTCCTCATCATTCGAGGATAGCATGATTATTTTATTACTTTATTATTTCAATAGTCTGGAGTTAGTTGGGGACATGTCCCATCAACTCCATAGTTTTTAGATAGTTTAAAAGCTTCTATAATATAGCATGTTCATACAGTTATTTCATTCTATTTTGGTATTAATATACCGTATTTCCAAATGTTATGTTTTATCAGATATTTTAACCTTGTGGCCGACTTTTAGCCCTTTTCCATATTTATATAGTATATTATGCAGTGCCTAGTTAAAAATATCAGTCATGGGTTAGCTTATGGTCCTTTGTGGTCATGAGCACCGTGTAGCATTTCGGGTACTAGATTTGGGGTGTTACTATTTCAAACCAATTTCAGAAGTTGGGTTGTGGTTAAAGCTAATTAAAAACAATTAAACCATAAAATTTTGGGAAACCCATGTTCCCCATTCCAATTCCCAGACCCATGATTCATTTATTTCAAAATCCTTAGAAGTATAAACAATCAATTCAAAACCAAAGGGGATCAATTGATGTAATAACCATTTAAACCCCTCAACCAATATTAAATATTGAATAATTAAATCACATGGATAACAATTAAATACATGATTTTTCAAAAAATCAATTTATGAAAGAGATAAATACTTGAAACACACAAGAATTTGTAATCAATTTGAAGTTTAGAGCCTGGATAATGAATTCTCTATGAAACCCTTGAGTTTTGAGTTTGAGAGTTAAAGTGAGTAATTTTATCTATGAAAACTTAAGAAAATAAACTTAATTTACGTTTAAGGACCGTACAAGAGTGAAAAGTTCAAAACCCCTCACCCCAAGAGAATAAAAATAAAATTGTATGAAAATTATGCCTTAGTGTGGCATGCCAATGTTGCGGAGGTTATCCTCTATTCCATGCCAATATCATGGAGGGTAACCTTTGCGACATGTCAAAAATTCAGAGGCTCATTTCCTTGATGTTATTAAATTTCCCCGAACCCTTTGTTTAAATTTTGAAACCCTCTCTAAACATCCTTTTAACATTCCTAAACACAATTTACGCAAAAATCGATATTTCAAACATAGGAAGATCTAAAATAAAATGATGGAAATTTTAAGGGTCTTATATTATACCCCCTTAGGATCATTCGTCCCTGAATGATGAGTTAGGCCACTTTAATAACGAGAATAGCAGGATATGCCACAATCAAATGACAAACTCAAAAATTAAAAAGAGGAAACTGAGACTCCTACCTTAAGTGATTTCATCTAACCTAGGAACAAGAATGGATATTTAGCCTTCATATCTTCCTCGGCTTCCTATATAGCCTCTTTTACCTTTTGGTTTCTTCAAAGGACCTTCACCGAAGCTACATCCTTGGACCTAAATCTATTACCCTTCTTATCTAATATTTCAATCAGGACTCCCTCATAGGAGAAGGAATCCGTAACACCAACATCCCTTACTAGAACTATCAATGAAGGATCACCCAAGAACTTTTTTAGCATGTACACATGGAACACGAGATTAGTAGAACCCAAACACCTAGGCAAGTCCAACTCATATGCAACATTCCTAATTCTCCTCAAAATATGATACAAACCAACATAGTAAGGAATGGGTTTCTCCTTCATCCCAAATTTCATGACTCCTTTCATAGGAGACACCTTTAAGAATACCCAATCATTTAAAACTCTAATTCCTTCACTTCACATCGAAATAAGACTTTTGAATACTTTGAGCATCCTTAAACCTTTCTCTAATAATTTTCACCTTCTCTATGGCTTGGTGAACCATGTTAGAACAAAACAACCTAGTCTCATCAACCTCAAACCATCCAATAGGAGACCTATACCTCTTATCTTAAAAAGCCTCAAAATGAGCCATATGAATTCTTGAAAGATAACTATTATGATACGAAAACTCTATAAGAGGTAAATGGTCAACACAACTTCCCTTGAAATCAATCACATGCCCTTAGAATATCCTCTAAAGTCAGAATAGTATGCATAATTTTTCTATCTATTTGAGGGTCGAAAGCCGTGCTAAGGTTAACCTGCGTACCCAAACCTTTCTGTAAAGAACGCCGAAACTGATACAAAAATTTCATAACTCAATCTGAGTTTATGGACTCTGGCATACCATGAAACATCAAAATTTCCTATATGAACAACATAGTATAATCACCTCCTGTGTAATTAGTCCTCACAGGAAAGAAGTGAGCTGACTTAGTCATCTTATCTATAATTACCCAAATTGAATCATACTGAATGTGAGACAATAGAAGACTTGCAATAAAACCCATATTTATCATATCCCACTTTCACATAGGTAACTCTATCTATTGATACATGCCACAAGGCCTCAAGTGCTCAATCTTAACTTGCCAAAAAACCACACATTTAGAAACAAAATTTACTACATCCTGCATCATATTGTTACACCAATATATCTCCATAAGATCATGGCTAATCTTAGAAGAACCTGGACGAACTTTATATCAAGACTTAAGATCCTCAGTCAGAATCCTTTCCCATATCACATCAAAATTAAGAACACACAATATACCTTGGTACCTCATAATAACATTCCCGTTAATCTTAAAAGCCATAAGCTTTTGCTGATCCAGATAATACTTAATCTATTAAGTATGGGATCCAAAACCTGCTTCTCCTTTATCTCAACACCACAAAATATTTTGACCACTTCCTAAATAATAACTCCCCCATCTTCAGATTCAAAAATACAAACTTCCAAGTTATCCAATCTGTGAATGCCCTTTACTAATCCTCTTTTCTCTACATCAACAAAGGATAAACTTCCTGAAGGTGCTAAGAGCATCAACAACAACATTAGATTTACATTGATGGTAATAAGCACTCGTATCATAATCCTTGAGTAATTCAAGCCACCTCCTTTGCCTTAGATTCAACTTCTTCACAGTGAACACATAGTGTAAGCTCTTATAATTCAAATAGATATTAGTGAATGATAACTCTCAAACTGCACCTCTCATATGAGAATCTAAGAAATCATTGTCACTATATAACCCAACTAGGTTGGGGTCAAATCCCACAGGGAATATGGTGTGAATCTGAGTTGTATGCGAGTTAATCAACTGATAGTTAGTAGTTTTTATTGTATTGGGGGTTATGAGAATTTAGCAAATAATTGTTTGATACTTTAGTTTTAGTGTGTAATAAAGAGTTTATGGAAAACTAGAATTATGTTCACCATAGGTTTTGGTACTTGACAGCTGCTAATAGTGATTCAAGATTCTCACGATAGGTAGGAACAACAGATTGTCTTTATCGAAGTTATGCCTAAATGTATCTTGACCTACTTAAGTATTTAATTACCTAATCCTCTTGGACTTATGGAATTTACATTCACTGACCAGACTTCACCTCAGGTTAATTAACCTTATTAAAATGTCAATTATTAAACAGAAGGTTGGTAGCTTCCAAGTCCCTGTCAATAATTCACTTCCTACTATAGGTTATTTGTTATCTCAAGCAAATCAAAGCAGGTGCTATCTACCAATTGCAACCAATAGACAATAATTAAAACCTCAATATTATCAAGAAGCCCTATTACCTTTAGAATCTTGAACACTTAGCAACTTACCAAGACCTAGCCCATAGATCCCATAATTTGGTTAACAGGATTTAGCAACTCATAATGTAATAATAGATACAACAAGTTGAATTAATAATTTGAAAGATAAACTTACGGTAAGATGAATAACAATGAGTTTTTCTCAGATTAGATCAAAGTAGAAATCCCAAAATATTGATAATCTCTTCAAAGTTAATTGTTTTTGTTCAAGCCAAGAAACTAGAAAGAAAATAACAAAATACATGTGTTACAAAATAGGTTCGGAATCCCCCTAGAAAACCCTAGACTATTCTTTAAATAATTCAGCCTAATTATAGAAACAAAATCATAGAGTTCAGTGTTCTTCTCGGATTAGGTGACGACATGCGTGATGCCTTATCAGGAGGCTGATGACTTATCACGGATTTCATCATCTCCCCTTTAATTTTGACAATTTCTGCTTAAGGTTGACGGTGAATCCTGATGCCTTATCAAAACTGTAAAGACATATCAAACAATGTCATCACTTCTCCACCTCAGCTCCCATGTTATGTCTAAGGCTGACGGCGACTCTGATGGCTTATAATACTTCTGACGGCCTATCAAAACTGTCGTCAGGAATTCTAATTGAAGTCCAATCTCTATCTAAGGATGATGATAAAGTTGATAACCTATCAGAGTGCTAATGACTTATCAGGAATATGATCAGCCACTCTTTTACTTCCATCATTATTGGTTCTCTTGCCTCTTGACTTCCACTGCAAAATCAAATATAAAACAATCAAAAATGACAAAAGTTGCTTAAGACTTTGCAATTATTCTAAGTTAAAAGCCTCAAATGTGTTAGCATCTGGTCACAGATCAACACCCTCAACTTAAAACAATTGTTTGTCTTCAAGACACTAAACACAACCAAGAGAATACGAAATACATTTAGCAATCAACCATACATATTATCTCACGACACTTCACCATCTCCAAGGTCAATAAATTTACAAAAATCTATGTATGTTATTGAAGAGCAATAATGTGACACACAGGAATCAAGATATGACTTCAAATCATCAACAACAACCATGCATGTATCAAGTTTACACTATCCAAATAAGTTAGCAACGTAACCAGTGTTCCCTCACCACAAAAAAGTCCCATTACACTTATATCAGATATCACATATGTAACCATGGGGACAATCACAAGACACTCACTCTCAAAATAAAGTTCCAATTAATGTATGTCAAATACCATAGGCTTGCCCTTATTTTCATCACCAAGATCTTCAGACAAGTTAGCTAGGATCACCATAGGTCTTCTCTTTGGCTTATAATGTAGGCTAGGGGCTGGTATGATACTCGATGATATTTAAAGTTACTAAGCTTCCTTGACACTGAACTAGCTTTTGGGGTCTCACTCATTTACTTTTTCTACTATTCTCTTTTCTTGATCACATTTATTCAGGATGGGTGTGGTTCTTTTCTACAATCACTTTTTTTTACAGCTTTTCTTTTCTTTCTCTTTTCCACCACACCCAAATTTTTATTCCTTTCTTTTACTCTACCTTTCTTCATACTCATTTTATATCATACACCCCTATGGTAGCCACCCTCAACTTAGGCCATTTTCCTAAGTTATGGCACACAGTGTCTAAGGAGGACCAGGGCTAAAATAGGTTTATTATGATATAAAATGGGATGGTGATAGGTTTCATAAAAAGAAATAGTCTATTCAAGCTCAAAATAGGGATCAAGGGATATTATACATACATGGAAGGTCATTTAGGATAAAGTGGGATAATATCAAAACGCCCTATGATCCTTTCCTAACCCCTATCCTTCAACCTAGATAAGACTAACCGGGCAAGTTTTGAATTCAACATACAAAGGAAACTAAGTAGAATCTCACACGCACATGGCACTAAGTATATCACAAGTTACTATTTATCTAGTTCATGCAATTGTTTAGCAATGATCATCAAGTCACTAGAACTAATACCATACAAAGATGCACAGTGGTAACAATTAAATGCAAATCACATAGTTAAAGAATTAAACCACTTGAGAGGTGTTCACAAAATAACAAAACCGTGTTAACTGCCTCAGGTACTTGTATTTCTCCTAGTCAGCTACAAAATATTACAACAACTCATCCTACACCCTTAACTTAAAATCAAAGAAAAACTGAATCAAGGGTTAGGGTATACTTGGAGTAGATCAAGCACAGAGATCATGGGTTGCCTCTCATGTAGCTCCTGATTTAACTTCACGGCACAACTCAAGTGTCTTGATTACTTCAGTCTTCATCAAGACAGATAGTAGGAATACTTTTTATCAAATGTTTTGGACCAATATAAAGTTTGACTCATTGCCCATTTACCTTGAAGGAACTGCAGTCTTCATTTTCAAGTTCTACTACTCCAGATGAGTAGATATAACTAATTCTAAATGGGCCTGACCACTTGGATTTAAGCTTACCTGGGAACAGTTTGAGTCTGGAATTGAACAGAAGTACGAAGTCAGCTTTTTGGAATTCTTGTTTCTCAATCCTCAAATCATGATACTTCTTCATCTTTTCTTTATATAGGTATGCACTTTCATATGCCCTGAGATGGAATTCATCCATCTCATTCAGTTGTCCCAGTCTTAGCTCTGCTGCTTTCTTCCCACTCAAATTTAACCTTTTAAGAGCCCATAAAGCCTTGTGCTCTAGCTTGATTAGTAAGTGGCATGCTTTTCCATAGACCAACTTGAACGGTGACATGCTAATGGATGTTTGAAAGCAGTCTGGTATGCCCACAAGGCATCATTGAGCTTCCGAGACCAGTCTTTCTGACAAGCGTTCACTATTTTGGCTAGGATGGCTTTAATCTCTTGATTTGACACCTCCACTTGCCCACTAGTTTGTGGGTGATATAGAGTGGCTACTCTATGCTGTTTCACCCTATATTTTTCTAAGGCAACTTGAAACACTTTGTTGCAAAAATAAGATCCTCCATTGCTTATAATAGTACATGGTACTCCAAAGAGAGAGAAAATATTCTTCTTGAGAAAAGTAACAACCCTCTTTCCTTCATTATCAGCCAAGGCAATAGCTTCGAACCATTTCAAGACATAGTTAACAATAACTAAAATATACTTTATTCTATACGAGCTTACAAAAGGACCCATGAAATCGATGCCCCAGACGTCAAACAATTCTACTTTAAGCATCTTAGTTAAAGGCATCTTATGTCTTTTAGAGATCGACCCCTGCCTCTGACATTGGTCGTATTTCAGCACAAACTCATGAGCATCCTTGAAAAATTTAGCCAATAGTAGCCGCTTTGCAACACCTTCCTAGCCGTTCGGTCACCTGCATGGTGACCTCCAACTGGGGAAGCCTGGTATGCTTCCAATATACACAATACAACTACTTCTGGAACACACCTCCTTATAATATTATCAATACATATCCTAAAAAGATATGCCTCATCCCAGAAGTAATGTGTCACATCAAGAAGGAATTTTTTTCTTTAATGGAAAGAAAGATTTTCTAGAATGACCTCACTCACAACATAATTTGCAAATTTAGCGTACCAAGGCAATTTCTCCAAATTAGCAGCCAAGACCTTCTTATCAGGAAATGCATCATTTATCTCCATTTCATCACTAATTGCCTACTTACCTTCCATTTTAGATAGATGATCCACAGCCTGGTTTTAACAAATCTTTCTATCTTTGAGTTCAAAGTCAAATTCTTATAGCAGCAACACCTATCTAATTAGCCTTGGTTTTGTATCCTTCTTAGCCATCAAATACATCAAGGCTGCATGGTCAGTGTGGACCACCACCTTAGTCCTAAGCAGATAAGCTCTGAATTTCTCAAAAGCATACACTATAGCCAGGAGTTCCTGTTCAGTGATGGTGTAGTTTTTTGGCACTCCATTCAGTGCTTCGCTAGCATAATATATTAGATGAAATAGTTTGTCCTTCTTTTGTCTCAATACAGCTCCAAGAGCAACATCGCTTGCATCACACATGATCTCAAACAGTTTTGACCAGTCCACTACCACAATGATAGAGGCCTCAACCAGCTTCTTTTTAAGGCATTCAAATGCCTTCAAGGAATCATCATCAAAGGAAAAATTCACTTCTTTCTACAAAAGTTTTGAAATTGAATTTGCAACCTTCGAGATGTCTCTTATAAAGCTCCAGTAAAAGCCAGCATGTCCAAGAAAACTATGCACTCCCTTCACTGAAATGGGAGGTGGTAGTTTATCAATAACTTCAACCTTGGATCGATCAACCTCTATCCCTTTTGCTGAAATTTTGTGCCCTAGAACGATGCCCTCATTTATCATAAAGTGGCATTTCTCCCAATTAAGCACCAAATTGAATTTGACACATCATTTCAAGGCCATAATCAAGTTTGCTAAACATAACTCAAAAGAATCTCCCACCACAATGAAATCATCCATGAATACGTCTATGGTGTTCTCCGCCATAACTAAGAAGATAGACATCATGCACTATTGAAAAGTAGTGGGCGTATTACATAGCCCAAACAACATCCTCTTAAATGCAAAAGTTCTATATAGGGATGTGAATGTTGTCTTCTCCTAATCTTTAGGAGCAATACAGATCTGGTTATATCTAGAATAACCATCCAAGAAGTAATACCATCCCCTTTTGACCAATCAATCAAGCATTTGGTCCATAAAGGGATCGGGAAGTGGTCTTTCAAAGTACATGAGTTTAGTTTGTGGTAGTCCATGCAAAATCTCTTCCCAGTCATAGGCCTGAGTGGAATCAACTCATTCCTTTCATTTACAACCACAGTCATGCCCTCCTTTTTTAGTACACATTGAACTGGGCTCACCCATTTGCTGTAAAAAATAGGGTAAACCACTCCTGCATCCGACCACTACTAATTTAATTCTTAACCACCTCTTGAATTGGTGGGTTAAGATGGCACTGGTTCTCGATAGTTGGAATACAATCTTCCTCAAGTTGTATTTTATGCGTGCAGATGCCAGGGAGAATGCCAATAATGTCTGCAATAGTCTATCCTATGGCTCTCTTGTACCTCTGAAGTACTGAAATAAGTGTTTCTACCTGATTTCGCCCAAATCAACTCCAATAATAACAGGTAGCATGTTTTCATTGCCCAAAATCACGTACCTTAAATGCCCAGGCAGTTTTTTTAATTCCAACACTAGTGACTGTTCAATGGATGGCTTAGCCGGTGATGTTGGTCGATTAGAAAGAAAAAGGTCTAGCTTCTTAGGTGCATAAGATTATGTACCCAATCCTGACAAATGACAAACAGTCTTTTCGTACTCCTCAATGCCTCACGATCAAAATTCATCAGAACTACGGCTAAAGGCTCGACAACAAGCTGCTCCTCTACTGACACCTCCTGTTCATTCTCATAATACATATTAACAACTGAGAACATACACATTTATTCATGATACTTCATTGATTGGCACACATCAAATCATACCACTTCATCATTCATCCTGAATAAGAGCTCATTAGCTCTCAAATTAATTAACACACTTCCGGTTGTGAGGAAAGGTTGACCCAAGGTTATGGGAACCTTAAAGTTCAACTAGAAATCTAGAATAAAGGAATCCACAAGAAATATGAAGCTAGATACCTTCACCAACACATCATATAAAATACCAAAAGGTTATTTTACAGACCTATCCTCCATCACGAGTCGTATGTTGATGGGTATAGGATTTCCCAAACCTAACTTTTTATATATAGCCAGCGGTATCAGATTATTGCTTACTCCCAGATCATATAATGCCCTAGAGAATTCTAGAGACCCAATTGTGCAAGGAATAGTGAATGCTCCTGTGTATGGCTTCTTTTGCACCAAGGTCCTTGTAGAAATAGCACTACAGTGATGGAGATTATCCTCCGATTTGTAGCTCACCGCTCTTTTCTTAGTCACAAGGTCCTTCATGAATTTAGCATACCCTGGCATTTTCTCGAGTGCCTCCACCAAAGTCACATTCACTATTAATTTTTTGAGCATTGCCATGAATTTGATGAAGTTTACATCATCAATTTTTTTCTTCAATCATTGAGAAAAGGGAGGTAGTGGTCTTGGGAGATTTTTCACCACTACCTCCTTCTCCTTTTCTTTACCTTTTTCTAGAGCATCATTAGAACCATCCAACTTCTCAGACTCCATTGGACCACCTTCTTTCGATTCATCATTAACTATATTTTTGCCTACTGAAGGGATAGGTAATATCTTACCACTTCTAGTGGTAATCGCAATATAGGAGCCATTATTCCAAGGATTTTGGACTATATCACTAGGTAATATTCCACCCTTCCTCTGATTCAGCGCTGTAAAAAGTTAGCTCATTTGCTGTTCCAGCTGTTTGATCAAAATGGAGTGTGAGTTTACCAACTGACTAATAGATAACAGATCGTTCTTCGTGGTAGTCACTCCTGAGTTGGTAGCCTCTACTCTCTTTAATAATTTACCCATCATGTCCTACATGGAAATCTTTTCAGAATATATTGTAGCAGCCTCATGATTTTCAGGAGGGATATATAGCCCGCTCCTATCATTATTGCTCCTCCAATTTCCCTACTCTCTATCTTTATAACCTGGCTTATCATAATAACTCCGACCTTGATTCCCTTGGCTATTTCCGCAAAAATCCCCCTGATTATTTACATAGTTTGCCTTTTTTTCTGGATCAACATCAACTCTATCTTGAGATCCCACAACTTTTACCTTCTTAGCCTTGCCTAATAGCAAATGCTTGGTTAGCAAGTCCATCTGCATTTGTAGGTAAGCCATGTCTTGATCACACTCCTCATCTATTTAGTGTTGTTCTACAGTCATACCCACAGAAATAGTAGGGCTTGCTACCACAGAGTCTCTAGTTTGCCATGCCCGACTCTGTTTAGTCATTTTCTCTAGCATTTTTGAAGCTTATGGGAATGTCAGATCAACAAGCGAACCACAAGCAAAATTATCTACAATTGGTTTTGTCACAGAGTTAAGAGCCCTGTACAATGTCTCCATCAAGTGTATGTCCATTATATTGTGGTTCAGGCACTATGTCAACTTCTTTTTTAATATCTCCTAGGTTTCATACAAAGCTTCAGTCGGGAGCTATCTAAAGTTACTGATCTTGTCCCTCAACTATACCCTTGTAGAGGGTAGAAAGAACCATTCTAGGAAAGCCTCTTTCAACTGTCTCTAGTTGGTTATCGAATCGGGCGTCAACTTTTTTAACCACATTGTTGGCTCTCCAGACAAAGACAACGGGAACAATCTCAAGAGGATTGCATTTTGAACCACTCCTGGGTTATCAAAAGATTTACAAATGGTGAAAAAGATCACCAAGTACATATTCGAATCATAGCCAGGCAGGCCACCAAACAACCCCTTTAGATTAAGGAGTTAAATTTTAGTACTCGTAATACTGAAATTTGCCCCTGGTGCCAATGGTGGAAGAATAATTTCACCCATAGCACCTGCTTCTTCCATTCTATCATCATCATTATTGATATCATACTGAACAGGCTGCCAATCCTGCCTTGCTCTTAATGGATGGTTCCTGTTGGCATTACGCAGTACTGGTGTAGTTATTTGTTTTACACGTCTTGGGTTACCAAGGTTTAACAACTCCTTATCTCCCAAATCTTCATCCTCAGGATTTGGATGCCGTACTTATTGATGGACATTCTGCACATTCACCTGAGCTCTAGCTAAGGTTGCTAACCTATCAACCTTCTGCTGGTCTGCATTCTATCGATTAGTTACGGTTCCAGATTAAATTGTAATAATGGTCCTCCAAAACTTCTGGTTCTTGGCATACACCACAAAATTCCTACAGAAAATAAAAAAACAAATAAATATAAAACTAGGAAACTTGACTAATAGTCAATTAGCGCACATAAACTATAATTTACAACCGTACTCCCCAACAACGGCGCCATTTTTGATAACACTTAAACTACACCTCTCATGTGAGAATATAAGCGATTATTGTCAATATATAACCCAACTAGGTTGGGGTTGAATCCCACAGGGAATATGATGTGATTCTTAGTTGTATGCGAGTTAATCAACTGATAGTTAGTAGTTTTTGGTAAATTAGGGGTTATGAGAATTTAGCAAATAATTGTTGGTCACTTTACTTTCAGTGTTTGTAATCAAGAGTTTATGGAAAACCAAAATTATGTTCACTATGGGTGTTGGTACTTGACAGCTGCTAATAGTGATTCAAGATTCTCATGATAGGTAGGAACAACAGATTGTCTTTATAAAAGTTATGCCTAAATGTATCTCAGCCTACTGAAGCATTTAATTACCTAATCCTCTTGGACTTATGGGATTTACATTCACTAACCAGACTTTGCCTCTGGTTAATTAACCTTGTTACAACATCAATTATTAAATGGAAGGTTCGTAGCTTCCAAGTTCCTGTCAATAATTCATATCCTACTATAGGTTATTTGTTATCTCAAGCAAATCAAAGCAGGTGCAATCTATCATTTGCAACCAATAGACAATAATTAAAACCTCAAAATTATCAAGAAGTCCTATTACTTTAGAATCTTGAACACTTAGCAACTTACCAAGACCTAACCCATAGATCCCATAATTTGGTTTAACGGGATTTAACCACTCATAATGTAATAATAGATACAACAAGTTGAATTCATAATGTAATAATAGATACAACATGTTTCAAGGCTAGGAAGTGAATAAGTATTCCTATGTATGAAATCTCCTATCCTGTGATTCATACTTGAGTACATGACTTACAATGAATATCCTAGTGATAAGATAGCTTATGATGCATTAAGCATGTTCATATGAGTCACTTAAGGTAATACAAGCTAAGAGTTATTGAATCAATCAACTTTTAGTGTTCGATTTTGCAAGGGTCATCTTTGAACGAGTATAACTCAATGTTAATATGGTATTTTGGCTGATTTAGACCCATCAAATTATAGAGAATCAAATTAGCTTTCCAACGATACCAATTTTACCTTAATCCAATACCCGAGCAAAAAATTATGCCCATTTTTGTGAGAGACAGTAAGGATAGGCGATTGGTTAGGCGCCACCAAACCTAGCTTAGGAAATCACTTGGGCGCCGCCTAAGTCAGTTCCAAGTGCCAAAAACACTCCGTTTTGAGTTATTTTAAGGCTAATTAAGTCTTTTAACACTCCTTACACGTCCCTAAACTTAACCCTACGAAGTATATAGCTTTTAAACATATTACAACCCTATTATCATCTCAAAGCTCATCATCCAAGAGCACTAAAAGAGAAAAACAACTAGGGTTGCATAACTAAGCTTGAAGATTGATTTCAAGGAAATTCCACCGTCAATCATCAAGAATCTTCCTTCTAAGGTATGCGTGAGTTGATTTATGGATCCCGTTCATATATAAAGCTAAAAAAACCCCTCTTTTTTATTATAAAGCATGATTTCTATATTGTTGGGTGTTGATGATCATGTTGTTGATATTGGGTGATTCCCAAGATGGAGTCTTTATATGTTTTTCTGAATTTCATGATATTATATGAGTTGGAAACATGTAAATTTGGTTGTTCATGATGTATAATTTGATGATTTCACGTATGCTTAAGATGTGCATGTAGGTGTTTGATAAAATGCCTAAGAAACTAGAAGTCATGCAATATAGCTAAATTATGACTAAGTGAAGGATTCATGATATGCCCCTACGTTCCAATGACTTCTATGTTGATAATGTGCCTTATAAATGTTGTTGGAATACTCATGAAATATTCTTATGAGATTATGCTATGTTTACCTGCAAATCCTACATATGAACAAGATGTATGATAACCATGCAATCCACATGAACTTCCATGCTATTGGTATGTGTTGCTAATATGATTATGCAATGAACATGATATTAAGATTTTGCAAGTACTTCAATGTGATATGAAATCCTTTCCATGCAATACATTGTTGATAACCATGCTTAGTATGAGATCCCTACTTATGATATTATAAATTATGGACTCTACTCTTATGATCAAGTCAGTCATGTGTCAGTTTTCTTCCATCGAGTCTTGGGGGTACTTGTACCCAAAAACTATAGCTGTGTGCCTAGATCCATGTCATGTTTCACGATATTCGAACTCAAGCTATGATTCCATAGACTTCAGTCAGTCATGTGACTCAGGAAAACCTCATGATGTTAGTTAGTTGTCAGATATCAGTAGCATTCTGCCAGTCAATGGAATTCAATAAGATTAAGTCATGCACAGTCAGTTATTCATGTCCAGTCCCTCTAGATGGGGGTAGAGGTTATCATCGAGTTAACCCAAGGATGGGAACTCACCCGCCAGTTCAGGGTGTGATTCTTAGTATTCATCCTTGTGTTCCAGAACTACGTACCCAGCGTAGGTTGCGACATATTAATATGTGAGATTAGGGTTGATGAGGTGGCTTAACTAGTTAGTTTAGGGTTCCCACCATTCTCATTAAGTACCCGCCAGATAAGGGTCACTCACAGGATGTCCTTACCCATGGCATGGTATTGATACCCCTCCAGTCGGGGCAGAGATTGGACCCAGCTTAGCCATAACGGCATACATGGGGCATGTCAGTTAAACACTACTTCCGACAGTTTCAGTATCAGTCTCAGTAAAAGAACTCAGGGCATTCTTCAGATTTTAGTATATATAGGACTATCAGATACAGTTGTCCATGTTATCAGTTTCAGTATCAGTCTTGACAGTTATCAGTAAACCATGTATTAGCTTACAGCTCATGCTATCACGTATTCACGGTCCTAGTTTCTATATATGTGTGTTTGCACTCCCACATTCATATTAGTCAGTTAGTGTTGTTCATGCATGAAACCCTTTATGTTCAGCCTACCTTCCTCGTATACTCCGTACTCTAGTTGTACTGACGCATTTGGGCTATGGTGCTTTCTTTTTATGTTATACCATAGGTTCCGAGACACGAGCTCTAGCCCAGCAGTAGTGGTAGCATTCCAGTCACAGAGACATAGTGAGTCCTCATTGATTCGAGGACAATATGATTTGATACATTAATTTATTTCTTCAGTTCAGTTTTACGGAGTTAGTTGGAGACATGTTCCTTCAACTACTTATTTAGATAGTTTAGAGGCTTTCAAATTTATGTTCAGATTTACGTTCAGATTGAGTTGTTTTGGGTATTTTCACCCACATGATTATATTTAGTTGAACCTTATGGCCGTACAGTTCTATGTATTCTATATTATTATATAATGATTTGCAGTATCTAGGTATATACATCAATCATGGGTTAGCTTGTGGTCCCTCGAGGTCATAAGCACCGTGTAGCATTCCGATTCAGCGAATCGGGGTGTTACAAACTTGGTATCAAAGCATAAGGTTCAATAGAGTCCTAGGAAGTCTGAAAGCCACATCTAGTAGAGTCTTGTACATGGTTGTGTTGCACGCCACATTTATGTGCAGGAGGCTATAAGATGTTTTAGGAACAGTCCCTTTTCTTTATTATTCATGTCATGCTAGTGAGAATATACACAAGTTAAACTCTCAGTCTAATCCATTCTTCTCTTATTCCAGACCATGGCCCCAAAGAGAAGAAACCAGCCAGCTTCTTAGCCCGAAGATCATTTGGGAGAACATGTTTCCTATGCGGAGTTTAAAGCCATATTTACCACACTTACTCAGTCCATGGATGCACAGACTAAACGACCACCAGTCATTTCATCCAATTCATTGGCCAATCCCAAAGAAGCTAGGGTTCAGGACTTCACTCGGATGAACCCTCCATCTTTCCATGGGTCTAAGTCTGATGAGGACCCTCAGGAGTTCATTGACCAAGTCCAGAAGGTCATTAAAATCATGGGTGTTACTTCTATTGAGAGTGCTGAGTTAGCCGCCTACCAGTTATAGGATGTCGCTCATGATTGGTACAAACAGTGGAAGTCTGAGAGGTTAGATGATACAGGCCCTATCGAGTGGGAGGAATTTGTCACAGCCTTCTTAGACAGATTCTTTCCCTAAGAGCTGAGGAAAGCCAAAGTTCTTGAGTTCATCAACCTCTGGCAGGGGAATATGACGGTTAGGGAGTATTCTCTCAATTTACTCAGCTAGCCAGGTATGCTCCTCATGTGGTTGCAGACAATAGAGCTAAGATGAGCAAGTTCGTATCAGGGGTCAACGATAGCATGGTAAATGAGTGTAGGTCTACGACGTTGATCGGTGATATGACCTTAGCCAGACTCATGACCCATGCCCAACAAGTAGAAGAGAAGAATTTTAAGACTACGGAGAGGCAGAACAAGAGAGCAAGGTCAGGTAATTTCAACTTTGCTCACCCCAAGTCAGATGGACAAAACCATTCACAGTTTTGCTCCAAGTCAGTCGTTCCAGTTCCTTCCTCTTCCAGCGCTCCAGTGACAAAGTTCAGAGATGGCAATAGAGACAAAGTGCCAGGGTCTAAATCTCAGGGCAGTGTTAGCAGTGCCCGAACAAATCCTCTTTCTCAGACTTGTGGTAAGAACCACAAGGGCATTTGCAGAGCCGGTAGTGAGGTCTGTTTTGGTTGTGGAAAGCTAGGCCACATGATTAGGGAGTGTTTGCAGTCAAGTCTTTAAGGTCAGAAAAATCATTCTATAGCTCAGTCCAGTCACCCAAACTAGCAGGGTGCCATTTCCAGATTCTATGCTCTTCAGTCCTGGCAGGATCAGGAAAATTCTCCTAATGTCGTTACTAGTACGTTACAAATTTTCCATGTTCATGTTTATACTTTTCTAGACCCAGGTGCATATTTATCTTTTGTTACTCCATACATAGCAGGCAATTTCAGAATCAGTCCCAAAGTCCTAGCAGAGCCCTTCTCAGTTTCTACCTCAGTAGGTAAAACCATCATAGCTTGGCGGGTATACAAAAACTGTCCGATTATGATATCTTAGAAATCCACATCAGCAGATTTAGTGGAGTTAGAGATGACTGATTTTGATGTCATTCTTGGCATGGATTATCTTTATTCCTGCTATGCCACAGTCGACTGCAGAAATAGGATAGTTCAGTTTTAGTTCCCGAATGAGCCCGTCCTATAGTGGAAGGGTAGCATTTCAGCGTTCAGGGGTCAATTTATTTCCTACCTTCGGGCAAGGAAAATGATTTCTAAGGGGTGTGTGTATCATCTCGTGCATGTTAAAGATTCCAATTATGAATATCCCAACCACAAAATAGTCCCTGTTGTTAATGAATACTCAGATGTCTTTCCCGAAGATCTTCCAGGCATTTCTCCCGAATGGGAAATAGCCTTCGGCATAGACCTTCTTCCAGATACTCAATGTATTTCTATTTCTCCATACAGAATAACACCAGTAGAACTCAAGGAACTGAAAGATCAGTTGAAGGATCTCTTAGATAAGAGATTTATCAGACCCAGCATTTCCCCATAGGGTGCGCCAGTATTATTCGTGCACAAAAAGACGGTTCTCTCAGGATGTGTATTGATTACCGTCAACTCAACAAGGTCACGATCAAGAATAGATATACTCTTCCCAGGATTGATGATCTATTTAACCAACTTTAGGGTGGCAGTTACTTCTCCAAGATAGACCTTAGATCAGGCTATCATCAGCTCAGAGTTAGAGAATGGCATTTCAAAGACAACTATCCGTACTCGGTATGGTCACTTTGAATTTTTAGTCATATCATTTGGTCATTCTCAGAGTTAGAGAATGTGAGATTTGGTCATCTTTTATAGATTTGATGAACCGTGTGTTCAAGCATTACTTGGCCATATTTGTCATAGTCTTCATAGATGATATTCTGATATATTCTCGCATAGAGCGTGATTATGCAGACTATCTCAGGATTGTTCTTCAGACTCTCAGGGATCACCAATTATTCTCTAAGTTTAGCAAGTGCGAATTTTGGCTAAGATCAGTAGCATTCCTTGTCCATATTATTTCCGGTGATGGAATTAGAGTAGATCCTCAAAAAACCGAGGCAGTAAGAAACTGGCCCAGACCTGTATCTCTATCAAATATTAAGAGTTTCTTAGGTTTGGCTGGCTATTACAGATGGTTTGTCGAGGGATTTTATTCTATTGTATCTCCCATGTATAGATTGACTTAGAAGAAGATTAAGTTTTAGTGGTCAGATTCATGCAAGAAGAGCTTTCAAGAGTTAAAGACTCGACTCACCTCCGCTCAAGTTCTAGCTAATCTATATGGTTCAGACAGTTTTGTAGTGTATTGTGATGCATCCTGAGTGGGTTTAGGTTATGTCCTCATGTAGCATGGTAAGATCATAGCCTACGCCTCCAGACAGTTAAAGCCACATGAGAAGAATTATCCTACTCATGATCTTAAGTTAGCAGCGGTAGTTTTTTCCTTGAAGATTTGGAGGCATTATCTCTATGGAGTTCATGTAGATGTCTTCACAGACCATAAAAGCCTCTAGTATGTATTTTACCAGAAATATCTCAATCTTCGCCAGAGAAAGTGGTTAGAGCTCTTGAAGGATTGCGACATGAGTGTTCTTTATCATCCGAGCAAGGCCAATGTTATGGCCGACGCTCTCAGTTGACTCTCCATGGGTAGTATTTCTCACGTTGAGGATAGTAATAAAAAGATAGCTCAGGAGATCCATCAGTGTGCCATACTAGGCATTCGCTTAGTCGATTCTTTAGAGGATGGTGTATATATTCATAGTAGTTCAGAGTCATCTCTAGTTTCCGAGGTGAAAGAGAAACAAGACAGGGATCCTAGCCTTGTCAAGCTCAAAGAGTCAGTTCAGAATCAGAAAGTCAAGGTTTTCTCCCAAGGGGGAGATGGTGTTCTTCGTTATTAGGGTCGTCTATGTATTCCAGGTGTAGATGAATTGAGGCAGCAAATACTTGCAGAAGCGCATGGTGCGCGATACTCTATTTATCCAGGGGCCACTAAGATACACTGCGACATGCGGGAGATCTATTGGTGGAGTGGGATGAAGAGAGATATTGCAGAGTTTATGGCTAAGTGCTCTACATGTCAGTAGGTTAAGATAGAGCATCAGAAACCTAGTGGTTCCATGCAACAGTTCACCATTCCAACTTGGAAGTGGGAAGAAGTTAACATGGACTTCGTGATGGGTTTTCCTAGAACTCATCATCAGCATGATTCAGTCTGGGTCATTATAGATAGAACCTCTCTTTAGGCACTGTGGAACTCCCCTTCTACTTTAATATTAGTTTATTAGAAAAGTTAAACTAAATTTAGGGTCCTACAATCCAAAGATGTTTAGCACAAATAAAGCCAATCCATCCACAAGATAATATTTAAATCCACCATATCTAGTTCTATCAAATATACCAATGTCTCCCTATAAAAGATAGTCACCATACAAACCCTAAAGATTTTTTAACCACAATAGTATAACCCATGGGGGTAGACAAAAAATGGGCCTAAAATACTTTCAGGACCTAAACAAAAAAGCACAGACACATAAGGCATTACATAAGAAAGGGTAGACCATGGGTCTAGCAAACAATACCCATTATAGGTGAAAACTTGTAATATACTAGTAACCACATTAGGAATTACCTCAGATTCCTAGTGTGTAGCAAGTGCATAAAGGCAATTTAGGATAGCACCGATACCAGAAGTAGCTCTCTTTGGTACATGAGGTAAAGACGTGGAAATTGGAACTTTATTAGCTCGAATAGCAACCTTAGATGAAGGACAATCCCTCTGTATGTGACAAAGCTGACCACAATTATAACACTAATTCCACCCCTCATCACAATAACCATGATGAAGCTTCAAACAAAATTAAAATAAGGATAAGGTGGGGTTGACTAAGCTCTACTAGATTTAGACTAGGCACGTTGTGCCTTACAACCACCACTAGCCTGAGAAAAAAGACACTCAAATAGCACTAGCAGATGAAGAAGATTTTCCCTAAATCTTTATCTTGGTCCATCGTCTACCTTCTCTCCCATTATTCTACTAACCCCTACCCTTGTCTGAATACATGAACTTCTTACTCTGCCTCTCCTAAATTTTAGCCTAGTTTTTTTTTTTCATCCTCAACCTGTTGCATATAAACCATAAGCCTCTAGTTATCCATGTCATTGTTCAACATAACATCCTTATTATTTAATACTAAGTCATGGTACAACCTAGAACAAATTTTCTCGTCTTAGACCTCATAGAAGACACCAAGTCTGGACCATAATGAGACAACTGCTAAAATTTCAATGTATACTCTTTCACAATCATCTTACCCTACTTTAAATTAATGAAATCCTTTGCTTTAGCTTCTCTCAATTCCTAAGGAAAAAAGTGGTCAAGAATGATAGCCAAAAACTTATCCCATAATAACGGCTCTGGATTATCACCCCTCAACTATTGCCACTCTACATATCACTGATAAGGATCATCTTTTAATTGATATGCAGCAACTATACACCTTCAGAATCAATAGCATGTATTAATCTAAATATCTTCTCTAACTCATCCATAAACCCCGAAGGATCCTCAACTTTAGAGCCTGTAAAGGTTGGGGGAATCAACCTTATGAATTTTCAAATCAGAGTGACATCAAATTAAGGAGCAACAGAATCAACACAATCCAACTAACGAGTTTGATATGTCACCAACTAAGTAATCAAATGAATAGACTGATGGAAATCCGCATTAGAGATGACCCCCTAAAGAAGTTGATCATAAGAATCACCACCTTAAGAAGGACTAGTGGGGACATGTGGAAGTCTATGTAGAGCAACACAATAAGGAGTAAGGACCCCTAACCGGGTCTGCACTCCATACATGGGGTGAGTCACCTCCACATGGTCCTCATGTAGGACAAAGTTCCTAACATAGTTTCTATAAGCATAAGTTTTTTGAGGAGTCATGATCTGAAGCATGGGGAATCCAGGAGTTAGAGAAGTTTCATATCACTAGACTCCATAACCCATTAATAGAACCAAAAGAAAGGTAAACATTACTAAATATATTATAGCATCCTCCTCATAAGTATGGCATGATACACACCCATAAGAAGGACACTACTTGATATAGCTTTGTGGACACTAAATGAATCTAAACCATACTCTAATACCAAGCTTGTCATGACCCAAAATAAAGCCTAGCTGTGACGGGGTATCACAAGCCCACCATGGATCGGAGACTACTCCTATCCCCTACCCTCATGAGTACAACATAATAATTATAACAATGCAAAAGACAATAAATAAGAATAAGATGATGAGTAAATGACTCAATAAAGCTAAAAGTCAAAAAATTACTAGCCAACAAAGATCTGTCCACAATATCCTCGAAAACCAGAATACCAAATAGATAGGGACATATCTACGACTATGTCCAAAAGAATTTAAAAGTACTGAGTAAAAAATAAAAGATTATGGAAATAATAAGGCATTCTGAATAATGAAGGCTCACCACTTCACAATTACTCAATGAATGTGCTAATTTATCTCGTACTTCACACGAGTAAAAGAAGTGCCTTTGGACCTTACATTATGAATCGATGTAGTGTCCTAGGATAGTTAGTCAATAAGGGCTAGCGTGTAACTCAGGGTATGTGATAACATAATGCTAGGTCAAAAAGTCAGTTAAATCCATAATGCACACATTCATGTACATAAATATAAGATGTCAAGATATGGAACAAGGCTTAAGAATAAGATTTTATAATCATTAACCTGGACTGTGTGGCTCTTACTATCCTAAAAACACCTACAAGATATATGGTCCTACTCCCCCCATCAAAAGGTCCCTAGTGTGTGTTAGCTATTCGAATAAGAGAAAAAATGATAAAGGGCCAAACCCACTGAGGCTCCATCCATTAAAAAATGTAAATACGTGTAGTGTGACCCATGCACATGGTTATAAGAACCCGACACAAGAAAACTTTTTTCCTGTATCGGTCCTCTGGACCTCCACCTTTCACAGGGAGGTACATAGCCCCCTTTAAGCCCAACTAAAAGCATTTACAATATTTCCATTCATTAACCATGGAGTCTTTCAATTAGGAATTTTTACCATTGGTACCGAGATAGAAAATAAAGACTATTCTTTCAAGCCAATTCCATTATGCCATTCCAATATCAATTAGCCAAACTGACTAAAAAAATTTCAATTAAAAAATAATCCATGGCCACCAAGGCCATTCCAAAAATAGATATATATTTCACCAAACTTTTAAGTAACTTTGAACCATAAAATTTTGGGAAACCCATATTCTCCATTCCAATTCCCAAACACATGCATTCATTTAGTTTAAAATCATGAGAATAAAGCATAAATAATCAATTCAAAACCACGCTAATTTAATTCATGTAATAACCATAATAAACCCCTAAACCCATATTCAAAATACAACAATTAAATAGATAATAGTTAAATACACATTTTTGCAAAAAATTCATGTTAAGGAAGAGACGATTGCTTGAAACTAATGAGAATTTGTAATCAATTTGAAGTTTAGATCCTGGATGATGAATTCTATATTGAATCCGTGAGTTTTATTAGGTTTTGAGTTTGATAGTGAAAGAGAGTAATTAGATCTTTGAAAATTGAAAAAAATAAGCTTATTTTATGTTTGAGGGTTGTACAAGGTTAAAAGACCCAAACCTCTCCTCCCCAATTGAATAAAAAAAGATACATATATGTTTTGGCTTAGAGTTAGACACTAATATAACAGAGGTTATCCTCTATACCATGCCAATATCATGGAGGGTAACCTCTATGACACGGCAAAAACATAGAGGTTCACTGCCTTAATGTTAAAAAATTTCCCTAAATCCTTTTGAAAAATTTTAAAACCATCCTAGAACACCCTTCTTACATCATTAAAAATAATTCAAGTAAAAAATTGATATTTGGAACGAGGGAAGGTAAAAATAAAATGATAAAAATTTTAAGGGTCTTACATTATCCCCCACTTAGAATCATTCATCCCCGAATGATGAGTTATGACTCTTTTAGAAAGAGAATAACAAGAATAAGCCAAAATAAAATAACAAACTAAGAAAATGACAAGAGGTAAATATTACTTATACCTTAAGCTATTTGATCTAACCCAGGAAATAAGAATGGATAGTTAGCCTTCATATCTTCCTGAACATCCCATGCAGCCTTTTCTACACTTTAGTTTCTCCAAAGTACATTCATCAAAGCTACATCCTTGATCCTCAATGTACGAACCTACCTATCCAACATCTCAATTGGGACTTCCTCATTAGACAAGGAATCCATAACATCAACATACTCAACAGGCATAATGAAGGAAGAATCACCCATAAACTTTTCAACATGGAAACATAGAACACAGGATGAATAGGACCCAAACTCAAAAGCGAGTAAAACTTATAAGCAAGGTTCATAATTCTCCTAAAAATATAATACAGACCAACATAACAAGGATTAAGTTTCCCCTTCTTCCGAAATATCATTACTCCTCTTATAGGGGACACCTTCAAGAATACCCAATCATTTACTTTGAACTCTAATTCCCTTTGTCTTACATCTATATATGACTTTTAGAGACTATGCAAAGTCTTAAGTATTTCTTTAATCACTTCCATATTATCTATGGCTTGGGGAATAAAGTCAGAACAAAACAACCTAGACTCACCAACCTCAAACCATCCAATAGGAGACTTGTACCTCCTACCATAAAGAGCCTCAAAATGTGCCATTTGAATTTTCAAATGATAACTATTATTATAAGAAAACTCACTAAGAGGTAAATGGTAAACCCAACTTCCCTTGAAATCAATCACACGGGTTCTTAGAGTATCCTCTAAAGTGTGCGTAGTATGCTCTACTCATCTAACTATTTAAGGGTGGAAAGTTGTGCTAAGGTTCATATGTGTACCCAAACCTTTATTCAATTGACAATAAAAGTGAGATAAAAACTACGTATCTCTATCTAAGGTGATTGACACTGGAGCACCATGCATCTGTACAATCTCTTATATTAACAATAATCATCTTCTGAGTAGCTAGTCATTATAGGAAAGAAGTGAACTAACTTACTCATCCTATCTCGAATGACCCAAATCAAAATCATACTGATTGCGAGACCGAAAAACACCCATAATGAAATCCATATTAATCACCTCCCACTTTTACATAGGCAACTCTATCTCTTAAGATATACCACTAGGCCTTAAGTGCTCAATCTTACCTTTTTAACAAACCATATACTTAGCAACAAAATTTGCTATATCTTGTTTCATACTATTCCACCAATAGATCTCCGTCAAATAATGGTACATCTTAGTAGAACCTAGATAAATAGTATATCAAGAATCATAAGCCTCAATTAGAATCCTTTCCAATAGCCGATCAATATGATAAACACAGAATCTACCTTGCTTTCTCAGAATACTATCTCCCTCAATATCAAAAGCCATAACCTTTTGTTGAGTCATATTATCCTTAATATGCATAAGTATGGGATCCATAGATAGCTTCTCCATCACCTTATCACTAGGAAATGTTTTTACCATTTCCTGAATAATAACTACCCCATCTTCAGTGTCCAAAAGATGAACTCCACAGTTAGCCAATCTATGAATGTCCTTTATGAATCTATTTTTCTCCTTATCAACATGGTATAAGCTCCCCATAACCTGCAAAGAGCATCAACAATAATATTAGCTTAAGCTAGTTGATAGTGAAGACTTTTGTTATAATGACTAATAAATTCAAGCCACCTCCTATTCCTGAGATTCAACTTCTTTTATCTGAATACATACGGTAATCTCTTATGATCAACATATATATCCACATGCACCCCATATAGATATTGGCACAAAATATTCAAAAAGAAAACCACAGTCGCCAACTCTAAATCAAGAGATCCATAATTCTTTTCATAAACCTTAAGAGGCCTAGAAGCGTAGGCCATAAACTTAATGTTCTGCATCAAAACACAACCCAGTCTCATGCAAGATGCATCACAAAACTCAACAAAACCATCAGTACCCCCAGACAGGGTTAAAATTGGTGTAAAAGTTAACCTATCCTTCAACTTCTCAAAGCTACCCTGTCAAGCATCGGACCATAAAAACTTACCTTCTTTTGAGTAAATCTTATCAATGTTGCAACAATAGAAGAGAAAATTTCCACAAACCTCCTATAATACTTGGGCAAGCCCAAGAAGCTCTTAATGTCAGTCAGAATCATAGGTCTAGGACATTTCTTCATCAATTCAACTTTCTGTGGATTAACCTTGATCCCCTAACTAGAAACAACATTTCTAAGAAAAGTCACAACATTCAACAAAACTCATGCATAGAAAAATTTGTATACAACTTTTGGTTTATAAGGGCTTGTAACACAATTCAAGAGTGATTGGCATGAGCCTCCCTACAATTAGAATACACCTAGATATCATCAATGAAGACAATAACAAATAAGTCCAAAAAATTCCTAAAAACTCAATTCATAAGATCCATAAAAATAGCCAGAGCATTAGTCAAACCAAATGACATAACCAAAAACACATAGTGACCATATCAAGTTTTGAAAGTAGGAATATACATCTCTCTAATTTTAAACTGATGATAGCCCGAATAAAGATAAATCATAGAAAAGAATCTAACACCCTAAGGATGATTGAGATTATCATCAATCCTAGGAAGAGGGTACTTATTCTTCATTGTTACCTTATTAAACTAGCAGTAATCTATACACATTCGAAGAGACCCATCTTTATTCTACACAAAAAGTATAAAATCACCACATAAATAAATACTAGGATAAATAAAACCCTTATCAAGAATATCTTTTAACCGATCCTTTTGATCTTTTAATTCAGTCGAAGCTATTAAAAAAGTGTAACACTCTGAGTTTTTGGTCCTTGAAAATTTCTAAAATTTTATCCTTATTAACTTGAATATGACTTACCCCACAAGTCGTTGAGAGTCTTGATGAGTCGTTAGACTCAAATGGTAACCAAAATATTAAGTGTGTGACTACGTTTTTCTCTGAGTGTGAGTAGCTTAGTAAAAGTCATAAAGACTCATGATGAGTCGTTCAGTGCAAATTGTAGGATGTCCTGTGTTTCTCCAAATGGGTTTTCAATTGACTATGACTGTACCATATAAGATGAAAGATCCCATATGAGTCATAGGAGTTGAGTCATAGGGTCAGCAATGTGTAGGTATGCGGGAAATTATCTTGTCTATGACTTATAGTAATAGGATGTAATAAGAGCTTACGAGTCATATAGTGACCTGTAATCATTAGCGACTAAATTTTCGTTTTAAAATTGGGGTCACTTTGGATAATTCCCTCCTTACCCAATTAAAAATCCCACATTCATAAAGCACTCAAGAGGGGTTATTTCCTATTCCTAGCGCAATCAAACACATCCAAAAACCCTCATAAGTCTCTCAAGAAGCCATACTTAGGGTTTATAAGAAATAGGTCATCCAAGGGATCAAGGGTGTAATCTCTCCATAAACTTTGGTATTTTAGGCATGTTACTCTTCCCTAGTTTCTAATTTTGTAAAAGTATATCTTTTAAAGTATTTTTCAAATGGTATTTATGTGGTTTTTGAAACTTGGGTTGAGGGTTTTGAATAAATGTTGTCTATGTGATATTTCATGTTTGTTTTTTCATGGGTTATGTTTAAGTGGTGGTTTTAAAATCAATTTGATGCATGGGTATGATTAATAAATTATGGGAATATTATTTCCCCAAACTTGTGACTTTTAAAGTTGTTGACCTCAATTCTATATTGTGAAATTGGGTTTTCAATATGAAAAATATACATATTGAACTACTCTTAAACTATTGCATAAAGTGAAAAGTAAAAGAAGCATAATGGGTTTTAAATTGAACCTTAAGTGGTTGTATAATTCCTTAAGTTAATGTATAATTGATGCTAGTGGGTTGTGAATTCCAACAAGTGATCTAACTAGTTTGGTATGTTGATACTACCTTGCAAGTATAGATGGTATGTAGATACCAAAAATGTATGCCTTAATGTGTAATGTCATTCAATAATTGGGAATGTATGATACTTGTTTTAATTCGGCTTTAATACGAGTTGTGTAGCTGACCCATAAAAGTGGAGGTCTAGAGGGACCAATATTGTAAACTGTGTTTTTCGATACAAGGGTCTATAAGATCGTGTTGTTTGAGTCCCTCTTATTATTATCACATGATTGGGAGGTTCAATTCCCCCATATTATATTACACGATTAAGTATTTGTTTCACCTTGATATGTCGTGAGGTTTGAGACCCCTATAGTGCATATGCATACCTTCTAGTTTGTGCAGCTAGATGCACTAGGTACTACCAGTTAGGGGAGATCTAGGTCCATATATCCCATGGATAGCTCTTATGTTATGACGATTGAGCTACACAATCTAGGCAAAAGTTTCAAAGTGCCTGTTATGCCTTGTTCCCTGCCCTGACATGTAATATATATATATATATATATATATGCATTTGATTAGGTTAATTGGTTTTGATTGATTTTGTATTATTGATCACGACATTATGTTATCCTTATCTCTAAGTTACATATAGTGGTCACCCTACTAATAATCTTTGGATGCTGTATCCCAATGTGATGCAGGAAATGGACATACTTCTACTTTTCCTGCACAGAGTTAGGTGGATCAACTAGGTTCATCAATTTTTTATGGTAAAGTTGTAAGCCTTCACTTTTTGGAAGGCTTAGACATTTCATCATTTCTAATCATATAATAGAATTGAGATATTACATTCTCATTTTTATTGTCATCTATCAGTGTTTGGTACATGTCCCAACCAAGGCCGGTTTTTTATTCTTTTGTTAGAAGGCTTTATTATATTATTGTTGATTTAGGTGATATTTGTTAGTTAGTGGTCATCATTCATAGACTTATCTTTTATATTTTAATCTTACCTTATGTTATCTTTTTATATGATCAAAATTCATCCGAAATTGGTAAAGTTGTGTACATATTATTAGATGTATAGGTGGTCTTCGATCTATGTGGGACATGATATGTCCGTCACAACCAAGCCCTATTTTGGTCTTGACAAAGATGGTATCATAGACTAGGTTTAGTGTATTTATTGTCCAACAAGTCCATGTTATGCAGAATCTCTTTTATTTGTGCGTAGCATACCATACTTATAAGGGAGAGGCTACTAGGCATTTAGGAATATTTTTATTTTTTGTTGTTCTATTTTTAGCTATAGAGTCTAAGGCCTTGAATCTATTCTAATTCTCGTTTGTTTGCTTTTTAGATCATGCCTCCCAAAAGATTTGATGATGGTGTAAACTCTTCTATCCTATTATAGAATAATGTCGATGGAGCTTATCCTACTGCAAGAGTTCAGACCTCGACTAGGGTCATTGCTTTTAGTTGTCTCAATGGAGCTCTAGTAGTTCCCTGTATCCTACCTCAAGCACCTCAAGAGAATGTGATAGATGTTCAGTTTTGCTAGTCGATTTATTTGCTTACCTAGTTGGTGTCCTCCCAGACTGAGTGAGTTACTTCAGTTGCTCTATCCTCCAAATCCACTAGAATTGGCTAATTTATGAAGTTGATCCAAATGTTTACTTGTTTTGAAGTTGAAGAAGATCGTTAAAATTTCAATGATGGGACAGAAAAAGTCTTTCGTGTGATGCATGCTACTAATATGGAGGGAATAGAGTTTTCAGCTTATCAATTGAAAGTTGTAGCCTTCCAATGGTATGAAGAGTGGGAGCAGCTTAGGGGCGATGATTCTGAGTCCTATTTGTGGGATCATTTATCCATGGCTTTCCTTGATAAGTTCTTTCCTTAGTATTTAAGAGAGGCAAAGGATGAGAAATTTGTAAATTTAAAGCAAGGTAGTATGACAGTAAAAGAGTATGCCTTGAAGTTTCATCAACTTTTGTGTTATGCTCCTGAGTTATGTCTAACATGAGGCTCCCTTATTTACCAAGGATATTGATATATCTGGACATGTAGTGTATATGTAACAAGTGAAAGAAGAAAATAAAAAGCAAGTAGAGATGAGTAAAATGCAGAGTAAGAGGTTTCAATATTTGCTTAAGGAGGAAGGTCAGCAATAGATTTGTAGAGATGGTGGAAAATGGTCTAAGTATAAGTGGGTCAATTCAGGTTCCTCTTCTACTGCTAGTGCCCTTTCCGTAGTCATTATGTGATCATTGTTCTCAGTATGATAGTTAGTTAAGAGTCCAAGGAGCCTAGCCTCAGGTTAGTAGCGCTCAGTCAGCTCCATCATATCCTCCTTATAAATTCTATGGTTAGGTAAATCATGGTGTTTTTAAAGAAGTAAGCAACAAATATTTTAATATAGACAGATTAGTCTTATGTAGAGATTTCCTTTCCACGGTTTCTTTTGTGGAAAATAAGATTCTTGTTGCTACTCCATCAGCTCCTGCACAAAAGGATGTTACTTTTGCTTATGGATCCAACACTTATCAAAACCGTCTGTATGCTCTTGCCTTTCACCAGTATTATTAGACATCCCCCAATATTTTTATAGGTATACTCAAACATTTCTCTAGTGATGTCTATTGTCTGCTTAATCTTGGGTCTACCCTCTCTTATACTACCCCGTATGTGACTATCTATTTTAGTTTTGACCTTGAGTGTATTCAAGTTCCATTTTTTGTGTCCACACTGGTAGGTGACTTAATTATTGATAGAAGGTTCTATAGGGGTTATGATATTGGTCTATGGTAGCGAGACCTTGGTGGGTCTTATAGAGTTAGACATGGTAGACTTTCATGTGAATTTATGGATGGATTGGTAGCATTCATGCTATGCGTCTCTTGAATGTCGAACTCAAAGGGTCATTTTCCATTTCCCTGAATAAACCGATGATTAAATGAGAAGGTAGATCCCTAGTACCTAAGGGAAGGGTTATTTCATTTCTTAGAGGCCAAAATTGGTATCTAAAGGGTCCTTTATCACCTATTACATGTTAAAGATTCTAGATCCAAATGTCCTTCTTTGCAGACTGTCCCTATGGTTTGTGAGCTTCATTAGGTATACCCCGATGATCTTCTTGGTATTCCTTCCTATAGGGAAAATGATTTTGGGATTGTCTTCTTCAAGTTACTCATCTTATTTCTATCCCTCCCTATAAAATTGCTCCAGTTGAGTTGAAGAAACCCAAGGAGCAGTTGAAATATCTTCTAGATAAGGATTTTATTTTCCCTGGTGTGTCTTCATAGGGCACTACTATTCTTTTCATGCATAAAAAAGATGGGTCCTTTCGGATGTGTATTGATTACAACGAATTAAATAGGACAACCATAAAGAATAAGTATCATATTTCGAGGAGTAATGATTTGTTCGATCATCTTTAAGGTACAAGGTTTTTTTTTAAGATTGACCTTTAGTCAGGTTATCATATGTTGAAGATTTTGGAGAGGAATATCCCTAAGACTACTTTCCAAACCTAGTATGGTTATTTTGAGTAAAGAAGTAGTAGTTGTACACTAAATTCTCTAAGTGTGTGTTCTGGTTAAATATTGTTACTTATCTGGGATATGTTGTTTCTAATGAAGGGGTTATCGTCGATCCATAAAAGGTGGCGGTGGTTCAAAAGTGTCCTAGACCCAAGAATCTAACTAATATTCAGAGCTTTATAGGTTTAGTCAGTTATTGTAGAAGATTTGTTGAAAGTTTTTCTTCTATTGTTGCCCATTGACTAAGCTGGTTTAGAAGAATTTAAAGTTTTTATGCTCTGATGCTTGTGAGGGTAGTTTCAAAAAGTTGAAGGATAAGTTAACCTCAGCTTCGATCTTGACTCAGCCTGAGGGAACAAATGGTTTTTTTGTCTATTCCAATGCATTTCGAGGGGGATTGGGTTGTGTGTTGATGCAGTAACGCAAGGTAGTTGCTTATGCTTCTAGACTATTTAAAGTTCATAAGGAGAATTACTCGACTCATGATTTGGGATTGTTGGATGTGGTGTTTGGATTGAAGATCCACTAACATTGTTTGTATGAGGCCCATGTTTATATTATTGTTGTAATAAGAGCCTACAATACATGTTCACTTTCAAGGAGCTGAATCTTAGGTAAAGGATATTTCTTGAGTTGCTCAAAGAGTATGAAATAAGTCTTCACTATTATCCAGGTAAAGCAAATGTGGTTGCTGATACTTTAAGCAAGTTTTTTATAGGAAGATTATCTCATGTGGATGAGGAGAAGCAGGATTTGGTGAAGGATATTTACTGTTTAGGCAATCTTGAAGTCTGTCTCTTGGATTCCAAGAATAGATGGCTGTGTGATTGTTCAAGAGGTGGCGAAGTGATCTCTTGGTGCTGAGCTGAAATAAAAGCAACTGTTGGACCCTATCTTGATACAAAAACTAATGATGTAGGTAGTCAGAAGGTGATGGTTTCTGAGATTAGTGGTGATGACATCTCGAGATAGAAGGCAGATTACGTGTTCCCAATGTATATGGGATACGGGAAAGAATTTTGCCTGAAGCTCATGAGTCGCATTATACGGTTAATCCTGGTTTAACAAAAATATATCATGATCTTATGAATAGTTATTGGTGGAATAAGATGAAGCAGAATATGGCAAATTTTGTGGCTAAGTGGATGGTGTGTCAGCATGTAAAAGTGGAAAACTTGAGGTCTGAGGGTTGACTCAATTAAGTTGCCGGTATGGAAATGGGAAATAATTAATATGGATTTTTAAGTAGTCTTCCGTAGTCTAGTGAGCAATTAAATTTAATCTGGGTGGAGAAGCACAATCAGGAGCCCAGGAACCCTAGACCAGGTCTTCACACCATACACATGGGATGTCCCTTCCATACTGCCCTTAGGTAGGACAAATTTTCCAGCAGAGTTTCTACAAACATTAGATCTTCGGAATGGCATGATCTGAAATGCATAGAATCTAGGAGTTAGAGAAGTTTCATAACACTAGAATCTATAGCAAGAAAATAGAACACAAAAAGTGAAACATTCCTAAATGCCTTGTTGCCTCTTCCTCATAAATATTGCACAATACACACCTATAAGACACTACACGGCATGGCTTTGTGGACGCCCAATGGATCAAAACTGTTCTTTGATACATAGCTTGTCACGACCCAAACCAAATCCTGGCCATGTCAGGGTATCTCAAGCCCATCATGGATCGGAGATAACCCTCACTGGTTAACCTCATGAGCATAAAATAACAATGCGGAAGCTAATAAATAGAAATAAAGATGATAAATGACTTAATAAAGCTAAGAGTCAATACAATGGGCTAACCAAACCTTATCTATCCACAATAGCCTCTAAAATAAGAATACAAAATAGGTTGGGAGATGCCTCGAACCATGACCAAAAGAATCAAAAGGTACTAAGTAAGAAATTAAAGAAAATGGAACTGATAAGACCTTACCAAGAATGGAGGCTTACCATTTCACAGCTACTCGACGAATATGCTAATCCATATAATATTGCACAAGAGTAAAATAAGTTCCTTTGAACCCAACATTATGAAACTATGAAGCATCCTAGGATGGCAGGGTAAGATCTAGCATATAACTTAGTGATATGATAACATAATGCCATGTCAAAAAGTCAGTCAAATCCAAATGCACATGGTTTAAGCATAAGATTTTAAAATAATTAACCTAGAATGTATAGCTCTGTCACGACCCGAGACGGGACCCTAGCCGTGATGAGCATCCCGAACCACGAAGGCCCGGAACACCCTTCCATATCTATCTGATAATCATGCACATAATTCATATGATAAAAGGTAATGCATAAAGAGAAATCTAATACGAAAACATGGTCAATCTGAATTTGATCATAATACTGAAAACTGAAATGCAAAATATATCTGAATAATAATGTCTGACTCAGTCTGCGAAATCTCTACCATGAACTAATCAAAGTTGTCTGAAAGCTGGGACAAGGCCTCCAGCAGACCAAAACCTAACTAATAGTAGTAATATAAAATAACCAGGCCTTCTAAATCTTAGAAGGCTCACCACTGCAAACTCCGGTCTGTGATATGAAATCTCTACTATTTATCTGGATCCCTAGACTGTGCCTCAGAATCTGAAAGGAGGGGAGGTCAGCACAATTGTACTGGCATGTGACGCAATCCAAAATACAGTAATTGAACATATAAATATATATATAATAAGTGAGAGCAAATTTTCATCAAACACTATGCATAAAACAATTTTTGAAAACACATGGGCCTCTTTTGAAAATATGTAACCTATCTGTAAATCTCAAACTCTGATCTGTGTATTACTTCTGAGTTAGGTGGTATCCCCTACAAGTCTGATATTTCACGGGAAATATGGAATCCGCCATTGACTCGGTGAGGAAGCCACCAACCCGAGTATACCGCAAGGGTTAGAGTTCCTGAATCTGATACACCAGACGACACTTAAGTCAGCGTATAATAATATACCTGGGTCGGCAAACCACGGTATTAGGCAATGAGTTTCTTGAACTCAAGACCTCTTCAGGGAATCACCTAACATATCTGTATGCCCATTTTAAACCTTTTCTGTACATGCAATATTCTGAATGTCTAGAATAATGATAGTCTGAAATGTCTATTAGTCTGAGTCTGATATGGCATTTGTCTGAATTGGTATCGTCATACCAAGACTTGTAAGTCATGATTTATGAGCCATAATACATTAAGATAAATATTTCATTTAAAGCATAATTTAGACCATAAAAAACATGCAACTGATATAGAAGATTTCGTGTTTCCAAACTCAAGTCAAAATCATGCATAAACTTCATCAACATATGGTGGTCTAGTTCCTTTAGAAAATCCATGCACTCTTTCATTACATGCATTATGAACATTAGAAATTCATGTTAGATTCCCTCTTTAGTGATTTAAAACCACCGTAAAATCATAACAAGAGTTCAATCATTTCATATAGTGCTTTTCAAGGATGAATTGAAAAACAATCATATGCTATGAGAAATCTGAAAAATTCATAATAAGAGGGAATTCCCCAAAAATCATGCTCTCAACAAGAATTCATTCTTAAATACATGGTTTCATACATTCATATTCTCAAATCACTTTGAGAAAGGTCAAAAGACCAAAACAATGATGTTAAAACATTTAATACATGAATATATATATAGATTCAAAAACCCCATTCTAAAATATGATTTTTCTATGCCCATGATAATTTAGGAAAACCTCGCATACCTTTATTTCAAAAAATAATGGGTGCTTCTTGAAGCCTGTGGATTGGGGATTTTGAATCTCTAATCGATTTTGCAAACCCACGGTTGAATCTTGATTTATTTCAGTTTTTAGTTTGAAACCCTTGGGAGTGTTCTTGAGAATTTTTAGATGAATGTGGATGTATTTTGGAGAATTGGGGACTGAGTTTCGTGTTTATGGATGAATAAAGGTGGGAAAAGGACCATTTTTCCCCAAAAACGGAGTGTTTAAGTCACTTGAAACATTACAAAGGCGCCTCCTATGCTATCGCCTATGTTTACATAGGCACCACCTATGCTAACACCTATGTTTACATAGGCGCCGCATATGCTATCGCATATGCTTTCCAGTGGCCATGTGCGATTGGTTAGGCGACTCATACTAAGTTGAAAGGCCATAACTTCTTGCTTGGGTGCCGAATTTTAGTAAAAATTGGTATCGTTGGAAAGCTAACTCAAAAACCTATCATTTTACACATAGTAGCTCTCTAATTCGACATATACAAATAGTCATGGTTGATAGAAGTTAACACAAATTATAATGTCCACTTAAACTTAATCGATCGAAGTAGTTTTCAACTCGTCCTTAAGTCAAAGGACCTCTATGTTCTAAATTCAAGCTTGAATGGATTCACATGCTACAGAAATAATTAACATGCCATATTGGCATAGGATTTATGGATTTGGGATTATCAACGCATCGGAATCATGGTCTATATTGTAGCCCGAAATGCGTGGTGTTACATTATCCCCCCTTTAGGATCATTCATCCCTGAAAGATGATGCGGGGGACACAGGTAGACACGATTTCAAGCATAATAAGGACTAGGAAAGATAAGATAGGAATAGTACCTTCTGTCTCATCATCCATCGAGGCAAACAAATTGGGATATCTAATTCTCATGTCATCTTCTAACTCCTAAGTTGCTTTTTCAACTTTCTGATTCCTCCATAATACCTTCACTAAGGCTATCTCTTTGCTCCTCAACTTTCGAACTTGGCGATCTAAAATTTCAACGGCCTCTTCTTTATAAGACAAGGAATCTATAACTTTGATATTATCTAATGGAAATACCAAAGAATGATCTCCAATGCATTTCTTCAACGTGGATACATGGAATACTGGATGAACGGAACCCAAACTTGCAGGCAATTCTAGCTCATAAGCAACTGCACCAATCTTTCTTAGAATATGATATGGCTATATATAGCGAGGGCTCAATTTACCCCTTTTTCCAGAATGCATAACTCCTTTCATAGAAGAAACCTTAAGAAACACCCAATCACCAACTTCAAACTCTAATTCTCTTCTCCGAACATCGGGATAGGACTTCTAATGACTCTGAGCAGTCTTGACTCGTTCTCTAATGATCTTTACTTTCTCCATCGCCTGATAAACAAGATCAGGCCCAATACAACTAAGTCTCACCCATTTTATACCATCCTATCGGAGACCTACATCTCCTTCTATACAAAGCCTCAAAAGGAGCCATCTTGATGCTGGCATGGTAACTATTATTGTAAGCAAATTCAATCAGTGGAAGGTGATCTACCCAACTACCTTTGAAATCAATAAAACATGCCCTCAACATATCCTCGAGGGTCTAAATGGTACGCTCAGCTTGCCTATCCGTCTGAGGGTGGAAAGTTGTGCTCAAATTCACTTGTGTACCTAAACCCTTCTGAAAAGATCTCCAGAACTGAGATGAAGACTGCATACCTCAATGGGATATAATGGACACTGGTGCCCTATGCAACTGAACTATCTCCTCAATGTAAATCTTAGAATAACCCTCTCTCGAATAATTAGTCCTTACAGGCAAAAAGTGGGCTGACTTTGTCAACCGATCTACAATCTCCCATATAGAATCATACTAGTTCTGGGATCTTGGAAGTCCTATAATGAAGTCCATGTTTATCATCTCCCACTTCCATAAAGGCAGGGCTATCTCTTGGGAAGTACCACCTGGCCTCATGTGTTCTACCTTCACTTGTTGACAGTTCTAACACTTGGACACGAAATCAGCTACATCACGTTTCATGTCATTCCACCAATACAAGGTTTTCAGATCATGGTACATCTTAGTAGAGCCTGGGTGAATGACATACCTCGAAGTGTGCACCTCATCAAGGATTTTTTCCCGCAGTCCATCAATATTCGGTACGGACAAACTACCCTTAAATCTCAGAATACCATCACCACTAATTTTGAATGACATAACCTTTTGTTGACCCACATCTTTGTTGATTTGCATCAAGATGGGATCTTCAACCTGCTTCTACTTAACTTTAGCACAAAGGGATGACTTAGCTAACTCATGAACAATTACCCCTCCATCTTTGGAATCTAAGAGTCGCACTCCTAGATTTGCAAGGAGGTGAATATCCTTCACCATTTCTTTCTTTCCTTTTTTCTACATGAGAAAGGCTGCCCATAGACAAGCTGCTGAGGGCGTCGGCTACAATATTTGCCTTGCCCAGATGGTAATGCAGGCTCATATCATGTCTTTTAGAAGCTCCATCCAGTGCCTCTTCCTAAGGTTTAATTCTTTCTAAGAGAAAACATACTGCAGACTCTTGTGGTCAGTAAAGATATCAACATGAACATCATACAAGTAGTGCTGCCAAATCTTAAGCGCAAACACCACAGTCGCTAACTCCAAATCATGGGTGGGGTAGTTTCGCTTGTGCACATTCAACTGCCTAGATTCATAAGCCACTACCTTACCATGATGCATCAGCACACAACCAAGTCCCACATGGGACGCATCACATTAACCACAAAGCCATCTACACCCTCGAGATGGGTTAAAACAGAAGCAGTGGTCAGTTTGTCTTTCAACTTCTCAAAACTATTCTGACACAGATCACACCACATTACCTTTTATTGAGTCAATTTAGTGAGTGGAGCAACTATGAAAGAAAAAATCTCTATGAACCTACGGTAATACCCCGCCAAACCCAAAAAGCTTCGAATATCGGTTGGAGTCTTGGGTCTGGTCCATTTTTTCACTGCTTCAACTTTCTGTGGATCCACTATCATCCCATTACTAAACATAAGATGCCCCAAAAAAGAAATAGCATCTAACCAAAATTCACACTTGGAAAATTTGGTATATAGCTGATGATCCTTAAGGGTCTGAAGAATAATTCGGAGGTGATTGGAGTGATCCTCTTTACTCTTAGAATAGATCAGGATATCATTAATAAATACAATGACGAACAAGTCAAGAAACTGATGGAATACTCTGTTCATAATATCCATGAAAGCTACAGAGGTGTTAGTTATCCCAAAGGACATGACTAGAAATTCGTTGTGACCATATCGGGTTTGGAAGGCTGTCTTGGGTATGTTTAACTCCCTAACTTTCAACTCATGATAACCCGATCGAAGGTCTATTTTTGAAAAACACTTGGCACCCTGAAGCTGATCAAAAAGGTCGTCATTCCTAGGAAGAGGATATTTATTTTTAATCGTAACCTTATTCAGTTGATGGTAGTCTATGCACATACGAAGGGAACCATCTTTCTTTCGCATGAAAAGTATAGGTGCGCCTCAAAGAGACATACTGGGGCGTATAAAACCCTTATCTAGGAGATCTGCTAACTGTTCTTTCAACTCTTTTAGTTCTGCAGGAGCTATTCTATATGGTGGAATGGAAATAGGAAGAGTGTCTGGCAATACATCAACACCAAACTCAATCTCTCTATTAGGTGGTATTCCTAGTAGATCATTTGGAAAGGCTTCTGGGAATTCATTTACTATGGGAATATATTGAAGAGGAACACTCTCGGCATTGGAGTCCTTAACGTGAATTAGGTGGTACAAGCAACCTTTAGAAATAAGTTTATGGGTTCTGAGATAAGATATAAAGTGTCCTCTGGGTGCTAAAGATTTTCCTTCCCACTCTTATCACTGGTTCATTCGGGAAAGAAAAAGTAACCCTTCGAGTCCTACAATCTAATGTGGCATAGCATGAATGAAGCCAATCCATTCCCAAGATAGCATCAAAAGTAACTATATCTAACTCTATGAGATCTGCTAATGTATCCCGGCTACCAACAGTCACAACACAACCCCTGCACACCCTCCTAGCAAAAATAGAATCCCCCATCAGGGTGGAAATAGAAAAGTGCTCAGAAATCACACTGGGCTCAAACCCAAAACCAACAGCCACATAAGGGGTCACATAGGATAAAGTAGACCCGGGATCAAGTAACATGTAAAAATCATAGGAAAACTTTTGTAATGTACCGGTAATAATATATGGGGAAGCTTCTGCCTCCTAGTGGTTGGTTAAAGCATATAACTGGTTGCGACTATTCCCGGTAGCTGATGTGGCACCCTTCTGAGGCGGGGGTGGTTCTGAAGAATTTTTCTGAGACTTTGCACCACCAATATTCTTTCTAGCAGATGGACATTCCCTCTGAAAGTGACCTGGCTGACCATATGAATAACACACTATGGAGCCCAACTGACACCTTCCCTGATGATTTCTACCACAAGTCTCACACCGTGGAAAAGTAAGATGCTACTGAGCCACACTACCTTGTGTCCGAGTATCCTGAGCTCTGGTTCCATGGTTAGTTCAAAAACTCTGAGATCGTCTTTCTACTGGTAGTCGGGGTACTGGGACACTGGTAATAGATTGCGTATTACCTTAATTTTTTTTTTTCTGCCATTTATTTCCCCACTTACTGCCCTGAGGCTGACTGTGACTCTGGTCGAATGATCTAGCTCTTTTCGCTTGTCTTTCCACCTCCCTAGCTTCAGAGATTTTTTTTTTTTCTCTTCTACCTGCTATATATGAATGGTCAGCCTAGCAAATTCTAACTCCTTATTTAACATTGCCCCCTGGCACTCAAGCACCAAGTTATCAGAAAGGCCGGATGCAAATTTTCTCATCCGAGCTTTTATATTATTAGTCAACTTAGGTGCATAGCGGGCTAGTTTATTAAATTTCAAAGTGTACTCCTGGAAACTCATACATCCCTGCTTCAGATTCAGAAAATCTTCCGCTTTGGCCTCCCTCAACTCCAGAGAAAAGAATCGATCAAGGAAAACTTTCACCAATTCGCCCCAAACTGTGGGCTCTGCACTTTTACCTTTTGCATCCTCCCAGTCGGCATACCACTAATTCACAACATCCTTAAGCTGATAAGTTATTAGTTACACACCTTACCTTATCCATATGCATTACCTTAAAGATATTTTCCATATCATCCATGAACTCCTGTGGATCTTTCTCTACCTTGGTGCAACTGAACTTAGGTGGGTTCATTTTCATGAAATGTCTGACCCTGGTAGCCTCAGATGTAACAGATGCAGACCCAATATCTTCTGATTGTTAAGCTCGGTTAGCTACTAACTGTGTCAGCATATAAATAGATCATCTGAATTCTGCATTTGAAATATCTCTCTGAGCAGTTGGGGGACGGTTATCATTAGTCCACAGAACCCGAGGTGGACTAGTCGGGACTGGAGGGACTCTCAAAGTAGGGACAGGTTCTAGAGTGTGAGCTCTGTTATGGGTCCACATCCTATGGGTGGGACAGACCTCATCTTCCTGAGCATTCTGATCAATGATACGATGTGGAGGCATAACTGGGTTTCTGTAATACAAGATATTATTGATTAGGGGACAGTTCAGACTCTGAAGCACGAACTAAATCACAAAGAAGGAAAACATTTCCTAAATGCCTAGTAGCCTCTTACTTAATAAGTGTGGCATGCTACACACCCATAACCAAGACTCTACTCGATGAGATTTTGCAGATACCCTGGGACTATGAACCGTGCTCTGATACAAGGTTTGTCATGACTCGAGCTGGGGCCCTAGTCGTGATGAGCATCCCAAACGATGAAGGCCCGTAATACCCTTCTCAGTCTATCTGGTAATCATGCACATAATTCATATGATAAAAGGTAATGCAGAAAGAGAAATCTAATACAGAAACATGGTCAATCTGAATATGATCATAATACTGAAAACTAAAATCCAAAATATATCTGAATAATAATGTCTGACTCAGTCTGCGAAATCTCTACCACGAACTAATCAAAGTTGTCTGAAAGCTTGGACAAGGCACCCAGTAGACCAAACCCTAACTAATAGTAGTAATATGAAATAACCAGGCCTTCTAAATCATAGAAGACTCACCACTGTAAACTCCGATCTGTGATCTGAAATCTCTACTGTTTATCTGGACCCCTAGACTATGCCTCTGAACCTGGAAGGAGCGGGGGTCAGCATAATTGTACTGGCACGTGAAGCAATACAAAATAGAGTAATTGAACATCTATATATATAATATGTGAGAGCAAATTTTCATCAAACATTATGTATAAAACAGTTTCTGAACACACGTGGGCATCTTCTGAAAACATGTAACCTATCTGTAAGTATCAAACTCTGATTCTGAGTTAGGTGGTATCCCCTACAAGTCTAATATTCCACAAGAAATATGGAATCCGCCATTGACTCAGCGGGGAAGCCTCCAACCCGAGTATGCCACAAGGGTTGGAGTTCCTGAATCTGATACGCCACACAAAACTTAAGTTAACGTATAATAATATACCCGGGTCGGCAAACCACGATTTTAGGTAATGAGTTGCTTGAACTCAAGCCCTCTTCAGGGAACCACCTAACATCTCTGTATGCCTATTTTTAACCTTTTCTATAAATGCAACATTCTGAATATCTAGAATCATAATAGTCTGAAATGTCTATTAGTCTGAGTCTAATATGGCATTGGTCTAAATTGGTATCGTCATACCAAGACTTGCAAGTCATGATTTCTGAGCCATAATACATTAAGCTAAATCTTTCATTTAAAGCATAATTTAGACCACCAAAAAACATTAAACTGATATAGAAGATTTTGTGTTTCAAAACTCAAGTCAAAATCATGCAAAAACTTCATCAACATATGGTGGTCTAGTGCCTTTAGCAAATCCATGCACTCTTTCATTACATGCATTATGAACATTAAAAATTCATGCTAGATTCCCTCTTTAGTGATTTAAAACCACCTTAAAATCATAACAAGAGTTCAATCATTTCATATAGTGATTTTCAAGGATGCATTGCAAAATAATTCATATGCTATGAGAAATCTGAAAAATTCATAATAAGAGGGAATTCATCGAAAATCATGCTCTCAACAAGAATTCATTCTTAAATACATGGTTTCATGCATTCATATTCTCAAATCACTTTGAGGAAGGTCAAAACACCAAAATAATGATGTTAAAATATTTAATACATGAATATATAGATAGATTCAAAAATTTCATTCTAAAACATGATTTTTCTATGTCCATGAGAATTTAAGAAAACCTTACGTACCTCTATTTCAGAAAATAATGGGTGCTTCTTGAAGCCTGTGGATTGGGAATTCCGAATCTCTAATCTATTTTGAAAACCCACGGTTGAATCTTGATTTATTTGGGTTTTTAGTTTGAAACCTTTGGGGGTGTTCTTTAGAGTTTTTAGATGAATGTGGATGTATTTTGGAGAATTAGGGACTGAATTTCATGTTTATGGCTGAATAAAGGTGGGAAAAGGACCATTTTGCCCCAAAAACAGAGTGTTTAAGTCACTTGAAACCATTACATAGGCGCCGCCTATGCTATCGCCTATGTTTATATAGGCTCCGTATATGCTATTGCATATACTTTCCAGTGGCTATGTCTGATTGGTTAGGCAACGCATACTACTTTGAAAGGCCATAACTTTTGCTTGGGTGCCGAATTTTAGCATAAATTGGTATCGTTGGAAATATAACTCAAAAACCTATCATTTAACACATAGTAGGCTCTCTAATTTGTCATATACAAAGAGTCATGGTCGATAGAAGTTGACACAAATTATAATGTCCACTTAAACTTAATCGATCGAAATAGTTTTCAACTTGTCCTTGAGTCAAAGGACCTCTATGGTCTAAATTCAAGCTTGAATGGATTCACATACTACACAAATAATTAACATGCCATATTGGCATAGGATTTATGGATTTGGGATTATCAACGCATCAGAATCATGGTCTATATTGTAGCCCGAAATGCGGGGCATTACAAGCTCTAACCATCCTAAAAATCCCTACGTCTATAGAGGTCGAGCTCCCCTGACTAGAAGGGACTCAGTGCGTAGTTTCCACACGAACATGAGAAAAACCTAAGAAGTGATAAATCCACGCAGGATCAAACCATTTCAAAATGTAAATACGTATAGTGTGACCCATGCATACGGTCATAAGGACCCTCACTCCGAAAAATTTAATTTCAAGAGTTGGTCCTCCTGGGATCTCCATCTTTTACAGTGAGCTACCCAACCAGCACTATGCCCAATTAAAACTATTTATACATATTCCCATCCATTAACCAAGAATACTTTCAATTAGGAATTTTTACCATTGATATAGTCCTAAAAAATAAAGATTATGCTTGCAAGCCAATTCCATTATGCTATTCCCAAACCAATAATACAAATTGACTCCAAAGTTTTCAATTAAAATCCAATCCATGCCCACTAAGACCTTTCCAATAACCAATTTATGTTTCATTAACCTTTTATGCAATGCCAGGTTGAAAAGTAAAGTAATTTATGTATATATCCATGTTTCAAACCAATTTCACAAGTTGGGTTGAGGTTAAAGCTAATATCAAACCATTTAACCATAAAATTTAGGGAAACCTATGTTCGCCATTCCAATTCTCACACCCATGCATTCATTTAGTTCAAAATCATAAGAATAAAGCATAAACAATCAATTCAATACTACATGGATTCAATTAATGAAATAACCATTCCAAGCCCCTAAACTTGTATACAAAATCCAACAATTAAATCACAGGATATAAATAAAACACATACCTTTGCAAAAAAATCATTTTAGGGAAGAGATACATGCCTGAAACACATTGAATTTTTAGTCAATTTGAAGTTTAGAGCTCAAATGATGAAATCTCTATGAAACTCTTGAGTTTTCTTTGATTTTGATTTTGAGAGTGAAAGTTAGTAATTTGATCTTTGAAAACTGAAAAAATAACCTTATTTTATGTTTAAGGGTCGTACAAGGGTGAAAAGGCCAAAAATCCCCTAACCCTAAACAAAATTACACAAAAATTATACCTTGGTATGGCGCACCAATATCAAAGAGGTTATCCTTTGTGACACTCTAATATTGTGAAGGATAAATTCTATGACATGATGAAAATGTGGAGTCTCACAACCTCGATGTTCCAAAATTATCCCAAACCCTTTCCAAAAATTCCAAAACCTTTCTTGATCACCCTTTAAACACCTTTAAACACAATTGAAGTGAAAAATTTATATTTTAAACATGAGAAGGTAAAAAATGAATCAATGGAAATTCTAAGGGTCTTACATAAATATTTGGAGAAGATGAAAATTTTCATAATTCTCTGATGGTTCTACAATTGGTGGAGAAAATTTGGAGAAAATATATAGGTACTGTTGACACAATTTTAAAAGAAGCTTTAAAAGTTTTAGGTAAAGTAGAATATCTCAACACTACCGGAGAATGTCAAATGGTGTAAATTTTTTATTACAGAAAGAATTTCATATATTATTTATTGGTCCAATGATATTTATGAAATTGAAAGAATAAAATTTTTGAGTAAAACCATCAAGATTAAGGGATGGATTCCAACAAAAAAATCAAAAACAGTACATCCTCGCAAAAGGAGTCACACCTTTTCAAATAGGAATTAAAAAGTAGGCTCAAAGAAGCCTTATCAAGTCTAGACAATGAGATAATTCAAAGAAGATAACGAAGTTATTAGATACTGCATCTTCACTTGTCAGGGAAGCTAGCAACGGTAACATGATTGATCCGTATGAATAGAACGCGCATACCTCCTCAATTAAAAGAAAAGTGCCAGTACTCTTTAAAAATTTACAAAGTTACTTTATTAATTGATGACCCCATTGATAAAAATGAGGACTAGAAGACAAATGGTACAAATATTCAAAGAAGAAAAAGCCAAAATCTTCTCAAAATTATCAAAAGGCATATGTTCAAGATAATGATGAAATGTTACTCAGAGACACGTGCAGAACAAAAAGATAGTCATCGGCTACTCCTAGACAAGTGAAAAATTAATAACATATATTAGCAAGTGAATAGAAGTAAAATAGATAATGTATCTTAAATATTAGTTGGCACTTTTGTGGCCAATTTAAGGATTTCAACATATATTAGTAGAGGGAATTCGAAAAATAACATTCAAAAAGAACCCTTCTTTATCTACCATCTTTCCCATCGTTCCGTTGTATGTTCTATTCAGTTTCCTAATAAATAAAAAGTTTAAGTATAAATTTCTACTCCTCTCTACTGTTTCCTTTATTTTCCTTTGCTTTTACTTTGTTCTTACTTTATTTTAAATTTTATTTTTAAATTTCAAAGTACTTCATAAATTTCTATAAATTGTAATTCTCCCTTTTTCCCATCTGTCCCCCTAATGACATCAGAGCCAAGTTGCCCGAGAGGGAGTAGGAGTATGAGTAGGAGCGGCTAAGTCATTATGGTGCCCTAGAGCTAGTCAAAATTAATGTTATTCATGAAATAATTGTTTCAGTGGTTAGTAGTTATTGTTTTTATTCATCTATGTTATAAGTCTTATTTATTAAGTTGTGTAGCCATTTAATAGCGATTTAGACGTTGGAAAACCTTGATTTTCTATTGGACTAGCTCTGAGTATGTGCTGAAAAATAAAGTCGGACCTGGACAATGTTTCTATCGCCAAGCCTATAGAAATAAAATACAAGAAAGTTAGGAGAATAAAATTAGTAATTACTATACAAAGAAATAATTATTAAGGAGTAACATCTAAAGTAGATATTGGCCCTAGGATAGTTCTATATCTCCTATCTGCAAAATCCTAATGAATACTCCAACCAACAAACAAATAATAAACAATGTTAATATTTCTACTACATCTAATAAAATGGATAAAATCAAAAGTTATTCATAAAATTGTAATATACTAAAATAAAGTTTTAATAGAGGCTATAAAATTGGACACTTTAATTTTGTAAAATAGTATAATATTAAAACTTTAGAATCTATTGTAGCAATTAATAGAAATATTGAGACTATTAAATTATTAGCAGTTGAAGATATTAATAGTTATTTGAAATATTATAAGTTTCTTCACATAGGTCTTTTCTAAGTAGTAGTTAAACCATTATATAGATTAGATTTAGATGTTCCTATGTGTCTCCTTTTAAGATATAAGAGGTTACTAAACTTTGATGATTAGTTATTAGCAGTATTGCAAAGCAACCTCTCTAATGGCTCTGTATACTTTAAATTTTATTCTAATTTTTTTTATAGATATTAATGATCTAAATGTTATAGATGCATTAACACAAAATGTTAAAACAAAACACAAGAATAGTCAAGTAAATACAATAGAGATATCCATAATATATAGAGTATATAACAGACTATTGAAAACTACCTTAGCCCATAAGGCTAAATAGTAAGTAATAAAGGAGTTACTATGCTTATAGAAGCTAATCAAAATCACAACAATACTTTTGTCCAAAATGATAAAATGGGATAATGTATTATTAAAATATAATTGGCATTTTGATTGTATAACAGAGCTATAAATTGTATAAGAAAATTCAAACATTGAATAAGTGATATAATATCCAGATAGATGTATAGATTTATAATTTCTATGATACCAATCTTTTTATCAACTCTTTAAGTAGAAGAATGTCTTTTTCTTTACTGTCAATCTCCAAGTTAGTAGAAGAAAGGGAAATAACTTTAGAGAATATAAAAAGAAAATTAAAATGAGTAGATTTCTCATAAATAATTCCTAAAGCTGAATATGAATCTAGAAATTTAAAAACTAAAAAAGCAGTAAGTCTTACTACTAGTAAATGCTAGGAGTAAAAGATTTTGGATGCATGATTAGTTAAGATGAAATATTCAAACCTGACTTTGAATATTTAGATAAACTATGGACTAGTCCCAAAAATTCTATTAAAAGACAATGGTATAAACAAAAATATTCCTTAAAAGAAAGATAATCTTTTAGCGAAAACTGGTGCAATGATACAAAATGATTAAGATGTAATATAGAATCTTTTAAACTGTTTTAAATTACAAAAAAATTAGACGATGAAAGGAAATTATTAAATATTATTGTTAATAAATAGTATACTAGTTATAAGGTAGTGGAATCTATAATTCCCCTATTAGAAGAAACTAGCCTACCAGTAGACATTAGATTTGTCACTAATTCGCCCTTTATGTCTGATATAGTTGATACTAATGGTGATCCTATGAATAAAGATATATATAGAATATGTCAACAAAATAATTAGACAAATCAACTATTATAAGTAGTTTCTAAAATGATTTTCAAAATGATTAAGATGTAATATTGAATCTTTTAAATGGTTTTAAATTACACAAAAATTAGACAATGAAAGAAAATTATTAAATATTATTGTTAATAAATGGTATACTAGTGATAAGGTAGTTGAATCTGCAATCCCCCCATTATATGAAATTAGCCTACCAATAGACAGTTGAGTTGTCACTAATTCGCCCTTTATGTCTTATATAGTTGATACTAATGGTGATTCTATGAATATATATATATATATATATATATATATATATATATATATATATATATAGAGAGAGAGAGAGAGAGAGAGAGAGAGAGAGAGAGAGAATATGTCAATAAAATAATAATACAAATAAACTATTATAAGTAGTTTCTAAACTTATTTTCAAAGCCAAGAATAAACAACATTTAAAGATAAACTAAGTTCTTCTTATAATGATAAAAATTTGAAAATTCATCCAATATTTAAATTATCAGAACTTTCAAGGGATATATTTCCTAAATTTGAAGAAGTTTGAAGTCACATATGATATTTTTGAAAAAATTAGTGAAAGATTAAAATCCAAATTAAAATTTATAGATGATAAGGTTATAAGAATGGTATCAGAGAAAAATGATAACGAAATTGACAAAATAATTCTAAATATTCAATAAAAAAGAATTATCATAAAAAACCCACATTTCCGAATATGCAATATGAAGAAAATGAATTTTAATCCCATTTGAAAGAGAAATTGTCGAATGGAATAAAGATGGATTAGCAAAACATTGAATATATAATAAAATATATGAAATGAGAATTACTATTACGACATATAAAATTAACAAAATCATAGATAAACAAGTAGCTACAATGACTATATCAGGATTTATACGTATCATAAAATATTAGTAGGATAACTACCTTAACGATAATAATAGGCAAAGCATATTAAATACTACAATTATTAATCAAGTTATTAAGACTGAGTCTACAGGATAAATAGTTGAAAATCAAGTCTTAGAAGATGCCACCACCATATTCATTTATAGTATATCTAAATATTTTGTAGGAGAACCTCAAATTCTTCAAGATAGAAGTTTAGAAATATTATAGAATTTATCATGTCCAAAATAGGTTATTTTAGATGTATGAATATATTTTCCTCAAGAAAGTCATGGTTAGAGAAGACTGTAATCATGATTATTGCAAAAAAAATTAGAAGTTTTTTTACCAACATTATTTGTAGAAAAATTTTAAACAAAATTAATGTATAGATTTGAGGAAAAAATACCTTATAGTCACTTAACTTATCGTGATATTATAAGTATTATAAATGTCACTGGACTAAAATTATGTACAAATATTAAACTTACAAATTAACTAAAAAGAGTTAATAAAATATCACAAAATGATCTAAAAAGCTTTTGTCAAGATTTTAGATATAAGAAATTATCAACCCCTTCAAAATAAGTTTCCATCAAAATTAAAAGAAAATATAAAAATTATAAGGATAAATCTGAAAAATCTCACTATTATAAAACACGATTTAAAAGATCTAAACAAGAGACTAATAAGGGTATATATAAAAATAATAATGATACATGTTGGAATTGCAAAAAAAACAAGTCATAGAACTAAAGATTGTCTGGTTCCAAATAAAAAGAAAGATAAGATAAATATGTTACAATTTGAAAACAAAGTTGAAAATAAATTATATTCTATTCTTGATGAAAATGAATATAGTTCATCTTTTGAAAAAAGTCTTAGTGATGATCATAAGCTTAATATAGCATACAGTTTAGACAGTAGTGAATCAACAGATGATTTCAATTTTAATGTACAATTTACATATGTGATACTCGTTCTCTAAATTTTATTGTTACATTAATAAGTAGAAGGGGATCTTTTTTGATATGATCATTCATCTAGAAGATCCAACTCTTAGGAAAAAAATATTTAATAGCCTTAAAAGATTTTATTCTTAATCATTAGATTGATAAAGAGACTATTGAACCCTTTAATATGAAAAATATATTGAACAAATTTAAAGAGAATAAATCTGAAACTATAATACAAGATCTTGAGATAGAATCATTATGTATAAAATAGAAAGTTAGACAAATGAAACAAAGACTTAACAACCTAGAAATAGAATCACTTGCTATTAAAATATTAAATGACTTAGCATCTAACCAAGACCCACAACTCACATCAATTTGAACTTGGTGAAACATCAAGAGAAAAAAGTGACAATAAAGAAATATAGTCTCTAGAAGAACCTCCTATAAACAAATCAGAAACTAATACAATTACAATAGTTATAGTGCAAAGTTACCATATACCCATTACATTAGTTATGAAAAAAATTATACAATTCATAAGATTGAATTATTTGATATAGGTACAAATCAAAACTGCATTTAGAAGGATTAATTCCAATTTAGTACATAGAAAAGGGTGTTTCATGATTATTCTCCGCGATAAGAGAAAGATTAAAAATTAATTATAAACTCCCCAAAGCACATATATACAATGATGGAGTTTTCTTTATTAATGATTTTGTAATATCTAAGATCTCTTTTAGATATTCCTTTTATAACTCAAATAAAATCTTATCATGTCGAGTTAGATGGTATCCATACTACTAGTTTAGAAAAAATATTATTTTTTCCAATCTAAATAGTATATCAAAAGAAGAAACTAAATTTATAAAAGATTAAACTTTAGAATAGATTGTCTGAGGAATGAAATAAACATTAAACGAATTGAATTTTCTTTAAAAGCCCCTATAGGAAAAACTAAAAATCTACAAAAGGTATGTTCTAATGAAACTCAGACCAAAAGGTTTCTAGAAAATTCAACCATATTGTAGATTTTATATTCCTATTATTAGATAAATTTGAAGGATTCATTATCAACATCTTATGATGAACTTGGTCCCACGACGATTAGAAAAAACAATGTTACAATTAAAAGAAAATTTTACTATGATATTATGAGTTGCCAAATAGTTTTAAAATATTTTTAAAATAAATGACCAAATAGCCAAAAAAAATTACTAAAGATGTTTAAAATATTTTAATTTTTGTATAGATTTTTATAAAGGTAGAAATTCTCTCCAAAAATTTTTAACAAAAATTTTCTACTGGGGAATAATGAAAACCGTAACTCTAGGAATAAGGTTGAGGCCTTTATTTCAACCTTTTCAATCAAAAGAGAAAATGAAAAGTCCACTTAACAAAGAAGATAAAAAGTCAAAAAATAAATATTCAATCCTTGCAGAGTTTCAATCTTTCCCAAAACCTACCATTCTCCTAAAAGAACCATAAGCAATCTACCCAAAATGCAATCACTTAACATATATTTAAAACAAATCCTATTTATCAACCAATAAAAATATTTCTATCAAACCAAAGAATATAAGAACAACCTGTATGAGAAAACAACCTTAAACTGAATCATAAATGTGCTATACAATCATGTTTTGGCCTCAACCCTAGACAATGATTTTTAGCCTCTCATATTTTGTAAGAACATACAAATTAAAAGTTGTTCATCCAAAAGTAAAGAGTGCAGAATAAAAGAATAAAAATCCTAAACAAAAGCCTCCTCTAATGTTTAATGCTTCCTAGGTCGTGATATATCCTAATATTGTTTAAGTATCCCATTTATACTAGTGTTGATATTTACAAATAAAAAGATACTACAATAAGACATAACTCTTGGCATGTTAATATTGTAGCATGGCGCAGACCCTAGCACACAAATTAGGGAGCGTGACATATATATTGCAGACACTTACTATTTTTTTCCTTCTTTATGTTGCAGCTTTGAAACCTTGCTCCGTGGAATGCCTTTAGGAACACTAAATCTTCTCAATGGCACAAATTTGACTTCAAAAACCATATTTTCGATCTTCCAATGCCTAATGACCTGGCGTTTAGAATTCTTCTTACAAATTTACTCAATCCAGCCGCATTTTCAACCTGCAAATAGTCTAATCATGTATATTAGTTCTTGGACACCATTTATTCATAAAATATGAGAATAAAATTCACATTATTCTTAAACTAAGCTAAAATATTGAAAATACCACATCACTTGGATGGATAAATAGGCCATAGATCACCATCTTATCTGGGTTAGGAATTGGACATCATGGCCTCACATGATGTAAGATAATTATAAGAACCTCCCCACTTAAAGATTTCACCTTTATTTTATATTGATTTGATATGATTTTGTATGTTGTCCCAAAAATTGGGATTTTTCTTATATGTATTGGTAAACATGCTTTAGCTTAGAGTCAAAAAATATAAATTTTCATTTCTCAGTTTTTGAATGGTTATTCTCAAGGATTCTCATCTTACATTATTGACAGTATCTCTTTATTATATAATTTGACTTATTCTTATTTACCTTATTTAGTTTTAAAGCTTGTTCAATTTGAAATATTTTATCTTCTTAGATTTAATATTACATACCAGTACACTTCAACATACTAACCACATACTTTTCTTTGCACCATATTTTTCAGTGATTTACATTCTAGCACATGCTCCAAAGTTTGTGGTTACACAGATTATAGCTTTACAAACAACAGCTGTTGAGTCCTCTTTACTTGGTATTTTGAGTTGTTTTAGTTCTAACTTTATTTCAGACTTTTATTTATTTTAATGGTGTTAAAATCCTTTTCTCAATAAATTTATTTAAGTTAAATTAGAGGATTTATTACACATAATATTTTGTTAGGTTCATGCCTCTCTTATATTTTTATGTATAGATAATTGACAAACATAGTCGAAGGACCAATTATGTAAATTGATCTCCCTAAATCTAATAGTACAAAATTGTCTTATGTGTTAATTGTATTGTACTATCTGATAGTGGCAGCAGAATAGTTGCATACGCTTTGTAGCAGTCCTTATTAAAGTCCACAAATGAGAAGGATTTTGTCCTATTATACGTCATATATATTTATCATCTTAATAAGAGAAGCTTAACTTTTGCATAGTAAAAAAATCACTCTTGAAAGAAAAGATCACCACTTCTTAAGCTCAAAGCTTCTACAACAAGGGACATACTATTAGTCAAGATATTCATTGTTAGTCCATTATTGTTTAAGTCTTTATAAATGTACTAAATTATAAAGTTACTCCTTTATGAGAAACAAATTTGGGTGTCAGTATTTGTCTCTTTTCTTATGAAAAAGTAAATCAACTAGAGGTAGTTGATAGTTGGGCTCGATTTAGCCAAGGTATATTGACTATTGTTATTTTATTATAGGCTATAGTTAGTGTACTATAGCATAGATCATTGTTTAATCAGTTCAATGGAAAAGGATTAAAATTTTAATCATTAGATTATAAGCGAGAGTTTGTAATCTAACCATTGATCTTGTTCTAGTGAAATTTTGTTGGTGAAAATCCTATAAGATAGGTCATGGTTTTACTTCTTTGAGTAAGGACTTTCTACGTAAACATTTTGTGTTCACTTTACTTTCTCGATGATTGTTCTTTGTTTTTGTTGTTCTTTTTATTCAAATGTGTACACTTTACTTTCTTGCCGATTGTTCTTCCTTTTGTTGCTCATATTATTTGAATATTCACTTCTAGTAATCGCACTCAATCAAAGGACCCGATCCGTAGTTTGATGGAGGATCTATAAAAAACATTAGATGGTATTAGAGTACGTCCTTTCTAAAGGTTAACACCTAGAAAGCTTCTTAAATAATGGTAGCTTCACAAAATCTTAAAGAAGGTATAAAGGACATATCCATAATAGAAGTTGAAGACAAAGATTTAGCTTTTGATTCTCTATTTTAACTCATGATTGATTCTGATGATGAAGTTGAAGATGTGATAAGCTTACTTGATATCAAGAAGAAGCTTCAAGAATATTTTAAAAAGGATCTGAAGTACTTGGATGGTCTCTTGATTGATGCTTATTATGAACTAATTAAAGAGAACAAGAATTTGACTGAAGTTGTTATTGAAGCCTTAGGAAAGGAATTCAGCTAGTCCACAAAGATTTTGAGCTAGAAGATAAAGTTTGACATCTCAATTGTGAAAATAAGGAACTAGATAAAAAGTGGAATCATGCTTAAAATGATCCAAAGGGAAAAGAAAAAGATTTTAGCCTAAACTTTAAATTAATGAAATTCTAAACAAGTGTCAATTTGACCTAAATGCTTGTCTTGAAAGAAATGTACAACCCGAGAAAGACCTGGTCAAGATTAAGGTAAATTTTGATAAGTGTATTAAAGGACAACCCATTCATAAGTTTTAAATAGCTTAACCAATCAAAGATATATCATAGGAGACAACCTTGGTTATCAGAAGAAAAGAAGAAGAAAAACTCTCCTCGTAAATATGTACCATACTCAAACCATCGGATATATACTAATCACGGTAGGAATGAATGTTGGAAGGATGTGTGTCCAATAAAACTTCTTGTTAAGAGTAAGCATCAAAAGTAAAATAAAATAAAGGTAAACTAATGTTGCCCAAAACTATAAACCAATTAGAAGTATAATGCAGTTGATTGCAAATATAATAACCCAACAAGATTGGTGTCAATCCCATAAGGAAAACATGAATAACTTCTTTCCTTGATATAATCCATGAGAAGTATTGGAAAGTAAATAGGGTTTTTATTATCAATTGCAAATAGTAACCAAGTCTTGAGTGCTTCTAAGTTGTAATCAATATGAGATTAATGCTAGGTTTGTGTTCGACTTGGCTTCTCAACTGCTCAAATTTCCTGTAATCAACCTAACTATTCTGTTGTTCTGCATGCAAATCCTAAAAGATAAGTCTTATCAATTGTTGGGTAATATCGAAGATAAATTTCACCCTTTACCGGGTAAGTCTCAAGGTGTTGTCTTGTTGTTCCTTGTTACAGCCTCATTTACACTTGTTGGGATAGAATTAAGTTGTAAGATGAGATTCAGGTACTAAAAGGAGGAGGTAGAAATCCTAAATCAGTATCTTAATCTTTATTTCTCAATATCAAACCCCTTGGTTATTGAATGGATTCGAATAGAAGCCATCTCAAGCATTTGCAGCTTCTATAAGATTAATTATTATGAAGAAGATTTAAGATACATGCAGAAACCCTAGAACAATTAAGTCTTACATTCCTCTACGTATCTAATCTACCAGTGTCTGGTCTTCCCACAACTTTAACTTTTTATTCAGCATATGACTTCTCTTTATGAGTCATACCTGAGTGTACGACTCGTGTCCTTAACCCGTATCCACCTGGGACTTTAGTCTTTCATAGCTTAGAATACTGGTTTGTATACAAAATACCTATATGAGTCATACTCAGACTTTTAAATCGTATTCCTTTGGCACTTCAACTCCTGGATGGTATCTTAGGTTCTATTATATATACAAATTCCTTATACAACTTGTATCCTGGCTTATGACTGGGGTACTTGAGTCATATCTTCTTTATAGTTGGCTCATTTATTTGGCTTTTGGTTGCTATTCATATGATTCAGCATATGAGTTGTATAGAATGGTTATGACTCAAAAATTGACCCGTACACTTGTTAAAGTTGGTCTTTTTCAGGTCTTTTTCTTCTCTTTTTATTAAATACTATTGTAGAACTTTATTACCTGCAATTCACACCAAAGTGCATCATATCAAAGAAAATATCCTAGGTTCATGCATAAATTTACAGTTTTAAGCATCGAATGTATCATGTTTCCACTCCACATCAACACCTCAACTTAGACTTTTGCATATCCTTAGGCCAAAAAAACCTAAAAACTATATTCTAGTACAGAGCCGATGCTTAAACAGGATGATCTCAAGCAACCCATGGCCGTGATTTTGAATTAAATTTCAATCTTGTTGTTTCCTTCTTAACTCTACTTTTCAATACTCAGCTGTATATGATAATTTAGCACGCATAGACACATGAGGGAATCCAATGATGGTATTACATTAGCAGTAGAATCTTGGGCATATATATATTTTACATTCATCAAACAATTTAGTAACTCAGCAGCATAACCCATGTGCACTCACATTTAAGGAAATCACATTCACTCTTTAGATAGATAAGCCATTCTATTAAGGGTATAATGAATGACTTTCAATTATAAAGAAGTATCTCCGATTCACATAGAATACCATAGGCTTTCCCTTATGCTCTTTTCCTAAGTTGTTATACAGCTATGAAGAATCACTATAGGACTTTATTTGGCTTGTAGCGTAGGCTTGGGGCTGGTATGATATCTTTTGAGATTCATTTAGTGACTAATCGTCCTAGACATTGCGCCTTTCGTAGGGTCCACATACTTTCCACTTTTTCTTTTATTTCCAACCTTATGTCTCCCATTTTCTCTTAAGAATATTCTAATTAGGTTAGGTAGGGCTTTTTAGCACTTATTTTCCTTATTATTTTCCTTTTAATATGCATTGCACTTTTATTTATTTTCTTTTCATCACACCTTTCCTTGTTTTAACTATTTTTCTACTACTCATTATCTTCATACTTGTTTCCTCTTACGTACCCCTATAATAGTCACCCTCAACTTAGGCGATTTGCTTGAGTTAAGATGCATAGTGTCCATATGAGGTTCACGGCCAAATAGGTTCATTGTAAGTTATACGGGAAGGTGATAGGGGTAACAAGAAAATTTAGTATATAAAGGCTAAAATATTTGGATCAAAGGGATTTATTCATTTGGTTAGGGAATTTTGGGCTTAAATGGACTCATACAACAAGGGCCTATGATCATCTCATACTTAACTATCCTAGACCTATGTAAAAGTAACCGGGCAAGTCCTAGATTCCAACACAACAGGGAACCCAGTAAACCTTCCACGCACTTGCACAAGGCTACATTACTAAGTACTAGTTATCCAACTATGGAACTATTTTGTCCTTAACTATTGTATCCCTAATCCTAATACCATTATCAAATGCACAACAATCTCACACAAGTATATAAATAACATAATTATTTAATAAAATTTTTAGGTGGGTACCATTTCTCATAATTCAACAAATAAAATCAGCACTGTTTAAACAATCACAACATAAAAATCAATCAAAACAAAAAATCTTTCAATACAACATGAATTTTTTCAAAACCCTCAAAATCATAATCAAATCAAGAATATCCACTACCATAGGCATGCTGATCTACTCCCTATCTCAACTTCCTGCATCAAACCTGTAAGCCATAACACACTTTAAGTTTTAGTTATATTTATTAACTACTCCTAATTTTTTTAGAATAACCCCACCCTCAACTAAAGTTCATCACACTTTCCCTAGTTCTGCAAAAATAAAATAAAGGATAAGGGTCATACCTAGGATTTCAAGGCGTCGACATATCAACGTCAGAACGTGGGCCCTCAGGTTGGTTCCCACTCTCATTAGCTATTATCCCAATAACAGGGACAGAATTAGCAATAGGGAACAACATCAACCCCTTAAGAAATAATAATCAGAGCTCTAGATCTACCAACTTCATCCGCCATCTCATGGACCCTTGTCTCGTGGTCCCACTCATCCTAAATACAATCCACTCTATATTTCTTCACAATATCACACTTTTCTTTCCTCTTTTTCTTCTTCTCTATTATTTCTTATTTGGTATCTTTCACCTAAATATCTAGCAGTTCTGCCCAATATTCGGCATCTCAATTGTAAGAGACACAGTCTCTATAACTGGATCAGCAATCACCAGCTCTCATACAGTTAAGCGACCATCTTGTTGATTTCAACAATTTTGGACCTGACATCAAAAATATTAGGCGTCTTCCCACTACCCAACTCTCAAGTAATTTATGACTCAAATGCATCTAGGCACCCTTGGGCTCCCCTATCTTATGCCTTAAACTTCTGTTCCATCCTAGTTCTTACTCCGCCTTTTATGTGACTTACCTTCACATTAAGTGTAGCTAACTAGGTCACTACCTCGGTCCATATAGCATGGGAGATCATCATGATACCTAGAGGCATACCCAATGGCCTAGGTCGCATAGACTTAATTGATGGTGGGGCACTCGAGGTGCCCATGGCATTTGTGTGTACACCCGCACTCCGTTTACCTGGCTTGGTAGCCTAGATTATGGCAGAGACATCTATCCAATCATCTTGTGGGAATAGTTCAATGATAGTATCTACTGCATCTTTCATAGATTAGGCCATGAGGTTAGCCACATCTCAAATCAAATGCCTTTTGCCTTCTAACTACCCAATATCTTAGATCTCAGTCCAAGAAATCATAATATTAAACACATAATTGACTGTAAAACCAACTATCATAGCTGCCAAAACTGGGATCAAAACATTATTTTTGTTGTTAGATATAGCTTGTACCTGGCTAGTTTCTACCAAGCTTTACCATCAAAGTTGAGGGTACCTTTATTTATTTGTTGTGGATCTCCAATACCACCTTTAACACAAGTATAATGCATACCATTCAAAGTTATCCTCTCCGTAATCCATCTAAACATCACTATTTTGCCTTCAGAACCCAACATCCATTTAGTTATCTTTCTCATCACGGCTATTTTGTAGTCTATCTCTACTATGTTGGCTAGAGCTTGTTATTCAAGCCAATACAAGAACCTTCCAATAGTGTGGGGAGAGATGTCAACTCAAACTCCTAGATTCATGAGGGATGTGATAGGCTCACCACCCTTACAAAGTTGACACCGTGGGTATTGGCTCTGCAGTTTACCCTTGTAGGCTGCGTAGAACTTATGAACTAGAACTGCACTGCATCTTCCGAGTGCTATAATCATCCTCTCAAATCTATAATTCTTAAAGCACTCTTCAAACTTGGGTAATTCAGCCATCCCCATAGTATTAATACTCCTCTCCAGATATAGCACCCTTTTTATCTTACAACCCAGTAGATAAAACAAGATAGTATTAAATACCTTATGTATGTTGGGGTACTCCTATCATTCAATGATGGGAACCAGAGTAGTGGTTAATGTGAGTGGGGTATCCTGTCTATCTATCGGGGTAGCATTAACCTCAGGACCTTGATATTCTTCAAATCTAGACTCTGTTGATCAAAATTCCTCTTAATCAAAGAATTTTTCCTCTTTGGTCCCTTTAGAGGTAGTGACTCCAACTCTTGGGGAACCACCTTTTTCCCTTTAACTTTAGCTGGTGCTTTCCCCAATTTAGTAGCTTTCTTTATTGAGGTTCTATTATATTCTTCTCCGCTGCTTTTAGATATAGGTCGTATTCAGTCTCACTGGTTCTACGCTTTCTATAAGTGCCTGCTTTTTCACCATTTTAGCACTTGGTTTAGACGAGGAGGAATTCTTTGGAGGCATGATTCCTGAAAATACACTATTATTTGTAACTAATAAGAGAAAAGAAAAGCAAAAGTTCAATTTTCCCTGACTGTTTTGGATACAACTGGTGGGTACTAATCGTAACCACCGGGTACGACTGTATAATCGAGTTGTATCATAGACATTGCATGACCTTTGTTCACAGGTCAGCTTAGGACTCCTCCTTACTAGTCGTACTGGATGGGTACTACTTCTGACTAACTATCGTAAGCAAATTAGAAATAATTATTCTATTTTGATTCTTCCTATGTGGTTATGACTAATGAGTGTACAAGTCATATGGTCTGGATACGACTCATATGGTTGAGTAGTTTCCATTCCAAAACTTTGAACATGTTTAACTTCTATGTTGTCAGTGGGTACAAATCTTGTTACAACTCTCATACCGGTGGTTATGAGTCGTAAGAGGTCTCGTATCCACTGCAACATAGAAGTCCAACATTAAAGTTTGACTCAATGCAAATTCTTAAAATACCCACTACTATAATCTGCTATTTTCATCATTTTAACACACACAGACATATCAAAATCCGTTTCCAAACCCTAGTTCTACCCCCTTTTTAAATTTTCTACAAAAATACTTGAAATAGAGCACCAACAAATTAATAAATGTAGAAATTCTATTCACACTAACTTTAGAATATCACATTCTACTCATTTCAACTTGCAACGCATCAAAAATAAGGTCGAAGCTTTCTTGGTGATTGAAGAATGTGAGATCAAGATTTCAAATTCTACTTCTTCCAAATTCAAGTTTGAATCACAAAATATGTTTGATTAGAAGATGTTGGTGACTAAATTTAGTTGAAAACACTTTGATTTTGTGGTTTGGAGGTTGAAATTTGGGTGAAAAGTGATTAAGGTCCGATTTGATACAATCATGTGCCCGATCGTGTGCTTCCCTTTTTTATTTTATTAGAGAATTAGGTTAGGTCAACCCAAGTTTTTACCTAGTATGTATAGGTATGAATTGTCAATACGACTCATACCTAGGCTTACGGGTCATTTGTTTGACTCGTATAGGCCTAGAATTTACTTGGGTTTCTAGAGTGGGTACGACTCAAGGTGAAGAATCATACCTTAAGGGTAAGACTCATTTTGAGAATCATATACATTCCATAAAATTTTATCTGGTTCTAATTTTTCTCCTAGGTAAACATGACTCCTAGTCAAGAGTCGTACCATATAGATATGACTCATAAAGTGTCCATATGAATATGTTTTCACCTTCTACGGATTTAGTATGCATTTCTTAGTCCTTCACATTGAACAAACATATTACCCTACAAATAAAATAAGTACAAAAACATAGGTTGTTTTCCAAGAAATGCTTGATTTAACGTCATGGCACGATGTAGTTGCCTTGAGTTTTCATTAAGGTCAATATCAACTACTTCTTTCACCTCTTCTATATTTCCCATTTAGGGTTTCACTCTTTGTCCATTTTCCTTGAATGGGAGATCACCACCTATCTTAAGTTATAAAGCCGCATAGGGAAAAACTTTTGCTACTATGAATGGACCATGCCACCTCGACCTTAACTTACCTGGAAATAAATGTAGCATGAAATTGTACAGTAGCACCTGGTCAACTTTTTCGAATACCCTTTTCTCAATACTGCAGTCATGATGAAACTTCATTTTATCCTTGTAAAGCTCTGAAATTTCATATGCCTGGAGCTGAAATTTATCAAACTCATTGATTTTATTCAACCTTGACTTTGCTGCATCCTTCCACTCTAAGATCTCCTTCTTTAATGCCCATAGTGCCTTGTGCTCAAGCTTAATTGGTAAATGGTAAGATTTTCCATACAACTGCTGATAAGGTAAAGCACCTATAGGTTTCTTATAATCTATGCAGTAAGACCACAGTGCATCATATAACCTTCTTGCCCAGTCAGACCTATTAACATTGATAGACTTCACAAATATGGACTTTATTTTTCTATTAGACACTTCAACCTGTCCACTAGTCTATGGATGATGAGGTGTTGCCACCTTGTGATTCACTCCATATGTATCAAGCAGACTTTTGGACTGATGATTGCAAAAATGTGACCCTCTGTCAATAATAATAGCATGTGGAATCGATAAAATATGTTCTTTCTCAAAAATGCAGTGACACTACTTGCTTCATTGTTAGGCAGTGCAATTGCTTCCACCCACTTTGAAACATTTTCAACAGCCACAAGTATGTACTTTATTCCACACGAACTCATGAAAGGTCACATGGAATCTATACCTCATACATTAAACACTTCCAATTCTAAATAAGGGTCATAGGTAATACATGTCTCCTAGTGATTGTACTTTGCCACTGACATTGATCACAAGCAGTAGCATAGTCATGAGTATCTTTTATATATGGCTGGCAAATAGTAGCTGCAATGCAGGATCTTATGAGTTGTGCGAGCCCATCCATGATGAACCCCAATTAGCATTGATTGACAAGCTTCAAGTATGATTATCATCTCTACCTCTGTTATTCATATACGAATGTTTCCATCTACACAAATCTTTAATAAGTAAGGTTCATCCTAGAAAAAACTTCTTACCTCATGCATGAACTTCTTCCTTTGTTGATATGAAAGATTTTTTGGGAGTAGATCATTTGCGAAGTAATTTGCATAATATGTAAACCATGGAATTAAATATTAAAAAGCTGCCAATATCTGTTTATCCAGAAAAATTTCATCAATCTTCAATCCCTTAGCAAATTTCTTTATAGCCTTCTCTCTAGTCTAGACAAGTTATCCACAACTTGATTTTCTGTTCCTTTTCTGTCTTTCACCTCAAAATCAAATTCTTGCAATAGTAGCACCCAACGGATAAGCCTAGGCTTTGCATCCTTCTTCACCATTAATTATTGCAATGCCACATAATCTGTGTGCATAATCACCTTTGTCTCAATCAAGTAAGATCTAACTTTTCAAAGGCAAAACCAACTGCCAATAACTCTTGCTTTGTCACTGTATAGATATTTTGAGCATGATTTAGTTCCTTGCTAGCATAGTAGATGGGATGAAGGATCTTTTCTTTTTATTGGCCTAATACAACCCTTAAGGTAATTTTTAAGAATCACACATAATCTCAAAAGGTAAAGACTAATCAGGAGACATAATGATTGGAGCAGACACCAACTTCTCTTCTTGGATTTCAAAAGCCTTTTTATATGCATTATCAAAATTAAATTTTACCTCCTTATCAAGAAGCTTGCAAAGGGGACACGAAATCTTTGAGAAGTTCTTGATAAATCACTTGTAAAGAATTGCATGCCCTAGAAAACTCTGAATTCCCTTCATACAAATTGGGTAAGGTAATTTTTTAATCACCTCTATCTTCACTCGATCAACCTCTATGCCTCTCTTTGAAATCTTGTCCCCAAGAACAATTCCCCCTTCGACCATGAAATGACCTTTTTACCCAATTTAGCACCAAGTTGTATTCTTCACACCTTTGTAGAGACATTTTCATATGAATAAAACAGTCATCAAAAGAATCACCAACAACTAAAAAATCATCCATAAAAACTTCAATTGTATCTTCAACCATATCAGAGAAAAAAACATCATAAATCTCTAAAATATGGTCGGGGTGTGGCATAGCCCAAATGAAATTCACTTAAATGCAAAGGTCCCATAAGGAAATGTGAAAGTAGTCTTCTCTTAGTCCTCAGGAGCCATAATAATATGATTATAACCTGAGTATCCATCAAGAAAATAATACCATCCTCTACCTACTAATCTATATAACATCCGATCCATCAACAACATTGGGAAATTGTCCCTTTGAGTCCATGCATTCAATTTTTTATAATCCATGAATACTCTTCATCTAGTGACCAACCTCATAGGCACTAGATAATTCTTCTCATTAGGCATGACCATTATGCCGCCCATCTTCGAAACACATTAAATTGGACTAGCCCATTTTCTATCCACAATAGGAAACACTACACCAACATCCAACCACTTAATGATCTCTTTCTTAACCACCTCCTCTATAGGAAGATTAAGTCAATGCTGATGTTTAATAGATGGAACACAATCCAGCTTAAGCTGAATTTTGTGAGTACACAAACCAAACAAACTACCATCAATATTTGTAATGGACCATCCAATAGACTTTTTTGAATTATGAAGAATTGTCAATACTGTTTCTATCTCTAACTTGCTTAGATCAGCTGTACTAATAACTAAAAAGTGTTGTTGACCCCTATAAATGCATACCTCAAGTGAGATGGGGGTCCTTCAACTTTAATACTGGTGGTTCCTCAATGAATAGGTGAGTAGGTAGAGTAGTTCGATTCTTTAAATATAGATCAAGTTCTTTGTCACGTAATTATAACTATTCCCATATGGTTCACCCACTAAATCCTCATACTCTTCGATACCTTCAGATTCAAAATTTATGATCATAACTACTAAAGCTTCGACACCTATACTCTTTTCAACAGGATCAACCGTATCAAAACCATCATCCCACAGAGTAACAATATTAAAATCATGGAATGAATATGTCTCCTCATCATCTACATCAATTATAGATACCACTCTTAATTTATCAGACTGCTTTATAGATTTTACATAAGTTGAATGTCACATGTTTATCATTGAGTTGTAGTATTAGATGTCTTTTCTCTAGATCAATCAACTTCCTACATGTAGCCAAAAATTATCTTCCTAAAATAGTCGAGACATGAAATTCCACTTCACAATATAATATAACAAAATTAGAAGTAAATATGAAGGAAGACACCTTTACCAAAACATCATAAAGGATACAAATAGGCTTCATCACTATTCTATCTGCCATCACTAGTCTCATGGTAGTGAGTTTGGGAGCTCTCAACCCCAAAATTTTGAATACAACAAAGGGCATGAGGTTGATGCTATCCCCCAAGTCACATAATGCTCTAGTAAAGTTAAAGGACCTAATAGTGCAAGGTATTGTGGAAGCTATAGGGTCCTCCTTTTTGTCTATGAAAGATCTAGTAACTACAACACTGTAATAATGAATATTATTGATTGGCTCATAAATGATTAGCCTTTTCTTGGTGATAAAGTCCTTTATGTATTTTTCATATCCAGGCATCTACTCTAATGCCTCTACAAGTGGTTATAATACCCCGATTCGCTGAACCGGAATGCTACACAGTGCTCATCACCCAAAGGGACCACAAGCTAACCCATTACTGATATCTGTGTCTATATACTACAAATCATGATATAATAATATGGAATACATGGAACTGTAGGGACATAAGGTTCAACTGAATACAATCATGTGGGTGAAAATACCCAAAACAACTCAATCTGAATGTAAAACTGAAGATAAATCTGAAAGCCTCTAAACTGTTTGAATAAGGAGTTGAAGGAACATGTCTACAACTAACTCCATAAAATTGAACTAAAGAAATAAATAAATGTCTCAAATCATATTGTCCTTGAATCAATGAGGTCTCACTATCTCTGCGACTGGAATGCTACCGCTACTTCTGGGTTGGAGCTCGTGTCTCGGAACCTATGGTTAACATGAAAAGAAAGCACCATAGCGCAAATGTGTCAGTACAACTGGAGTAATAAGTATACAAGGAAGGGAGGCTGAACATAAAAGGTTTCATGCATGAACAACACTGACTAACTAATATGAACGTGGGAGTGTAAACACACATATATAGAAACTGGGACCGTGAATACATGATAACATGATCTGTAAGCTAATACATAGTTTACTGATAACTGTCATGACTGATACTGAACTGATAACATGGACAACTGTATCTAACAATCTTGTATATACTAAAATCTAAAGAACGACCTGAGTTCTTTTACTAAGACTGATACTGAAACTGTGGGAAGTAGTGTTTAACCGATATACCCCATGTATGTTGTTATGGCTAAGCTAGGGTCTAATCTCTGCCCCGACTGGAGGAGTGTCAATACCGTACTACGGGTGAGGACAGCCTATGAGTGACCCTTATCTGGCGGGTACTCAATGAGAATGGTGGAACCTAAACTGACGGGTTAAGCCACCTAATCAACCCTAATCTGACGGGTTAAGATGTCTCAACCTACGATGGCTACATAGTTCTGGAACACAAGGATGACTACTAAGAATCACACCCTGAACTGGCGGGTGAGTTCCCATCCTTGAGTTCACTCGGTGCTAACCTCTACTCCTATCTGGAGGGACTGGACATTAATAACTGACTGTGCATAACTTAATCTTACTGAATTCCATTGACTGGCAGAATGTTACTGATATCTGACAACTGACTAAGATCATGAGGTTTTCCTGAGTCACCTGACTGACTGAAGTCTATGGAAAAATAGCTTGAGTTTGAATATAGTGAAACATGACATGGATCTAGGCACACAACTATAGTTTTTGGGTACAAGTACCCCCAAGACTCGATGGAAGGAAACTGACACACATGACTGACTTGATCATAAGAGTAGAGTCCATAATATATAATATCATAAGTAGGGATCTCATAATATGCATGGTTATCAACAATGTATTGCATGGAAAGGATTCCATTTCACATGGAAGTACTTGCACAATCTTAATATTATGTTCATTGCATAATCATATTGGCAACACATACCAATAGCATGGAAGTTCATGTGGATTGCATGGTTATCATACATGTTGTTCATAAGTAGGATTTGCAAGTAAACATAGCATAATCTCATAAAAATAGTTCATGAGTATTCCAACAACATTTACAAGGCACATTAACAACATAGAAGTCATTGGAATGTAAGGGCATATCATGAATTCTTCACTTAGTCACAATTTAGCTATATTGCATGATTTCTAGTTCCTTAGGCATTTTATCAAACACCTTACATGCATATCTTAAGCATAGGTGAAATATCAAATTATACATCATGAAAAACCAAACTTACATGTTTCCAACTCATATGATATCATGAATTTATAAAAACATATAAAGATTCTATCTTGGGAATCACCCAATATCAACAACATGATCATCAACACCCAACAATATAGAAATCATACTTTATAATTAAAAAGAGGGTTTTTGAGCTTTATGGATAAAAGAGATCCATTAATCAACACACGCATACCTTAGGAGGAAAGATTCTTGATGATTGATGGAGGAATTTCCTTGAAATCGGATCTTCAAGCTTAGTTATGAAACCCTAGTTGTTTTCTCTTTTAGTGCTCTTAGATGATGAGCTTTTGAGATGAAAATAGGATTCCAATATGTTTAAAAGCTATATATTGCATAGGGTTAAATTTAGGGACGTGTAAGGACTATTTAAAGACTTAATTACCTTCAAAATAACTCAAAACAGAGTGTTTTTTGACACCTGGAATTGACTTAGGTAGCGCCCAAGTGATCGCCTATGCTTGGGTTGGGCGGCGCCTAACCAATCTCCTATGCTTGGGTTGGGCGTCTCCTAACCAATCTCCTATGCTTGGGTTGGGCGGCGCCTAACCAATCGCCTATTCTTGGGTTGGGCAGCGCCTAACCAATCGCCTATGCTTACTGTCTCTCACGAAAATGGGTATAACTTTTCGCTCGGGTATTGGATTAAGGAAAAATTTGTATCGTTGGAAAGCTAATTCAATTTTCTACAATTTGGTGGGTCTAAATAAGCCAAAATACCACACTGACATCAAGTTATACTCATTCAAATATGACCCTTGCAAAATCAAACACTAAAACTTGATGGATTCAAAAACTCTTAGCTTGTATTACCTTAAGTGACTCATATGAACATGCTTAATGCATCATGAGCTATCCTATAACTAGGATATTCATGGTAAGTTATGTACTCAAGTATGAATCACAGGATAGGATATTTCATACGTAGAAATACTTTTCACTTCCTAGCTTAGAAACATACGGGGTATTACAATATCTCCCTCTTGGGAACATTCGTCCTCGAATAAGAATTTACTAAGAAGAGATACAAGACAATAGAACCTGAACTGAACATGAAAAACTGAAACTTGATCTCATGACTGACATGATAAACATACTAAACTCGTGTATAACTGATGCATGGACAACTGAAACATGAATGCATGACTGAGTATGAAATGGTTAATAGGTACTAAGTTTATACTGGAAATATAAATGTGAAACTGAATATGATTAAGGAGAACTGTTACCTTGAGCTTGATCTAAACTGACAGAGAAGAGGTGAGGATACTTGGTACCCATATCTGCTTCTGCTTCCCTAGTAGCTCCCTCATGAGATTGATTTCGCCAAAGAACCTTAACTAGAGAGACTTCTTTGTTCCTCAATCTACGAGTCTGATAATCTAAGATTTCGACTGGAATCTCTTTATAGGAGAGGCTATTCTGAATGTCGATGCTCTGAATAGGGACAACAACTGCTGGGTCACCTATGCACTTCTTTAGGAAAGAGACATGGAAGACTGGATGGACTGACGCTATATTTGAAGGAAACTCAAGCTCATAAGCTACCTTGCCGAAGCGACAAAGAATTCTGAAGGGAACGACATATTGGGGACTGAGTTTCCCCTTCTTGCCAAACCTCTTCACTCCCTTCATGGGAGAGATCTTAAGATAGACATAGTTATTGACCTCGAACTTGAGATCCTTTCTACAAATATCTACATAGGACTTTTGTCGGCTCTGAGCAGCTCGGAGTCTCTCTCTGATCAACATAACTTTATCTAAGGCATTGAATACTAAGTTAGGACCTATGATTGAGGCCTAACTAGCTTCAAACTAACCAATCAGAGATCTACATCTCATACCATAGAGAGCTTCAAATGTAGCCATCTTAATACTAGAATGATAGCTATTATTGTATGCAAACTCAATCAAAGGCAAGTGGTTATCCTAACTTCCCTTGAAGTCAATTGTACACACCCTTAGCATATCTTCAAGAGTATGAATAGTCCTCTCTGCTTGACCATCTGTCTGAGGATGAAATGCTGTGCTGAGATGGACTTAGGTATCGAGACCCTTTTGAAATACTTTCCAAAAGTGAGAAGTGAACTGGGTACCTCTTTCTGAGATGATAGTTAGTGGAACACCGTGTAACTTGACTAACTCCCTGATATAGAGTTTGGCATAATCCTCGACAGAATAAGAAGTATGAACAGGAAGGAAATGAGCTGACTTGGTCATTCTATCTATAATGACCCAGACTGAATCATGCTGATGATGAGTTCTAGGCAAACCCGTCATGAAGTCCATGTTAACTTTTTCCCACTTCTAAGTAGGAATAGTGAACTCTTGCATGGAACCACTAGGTTTCTGATGCTCTATCATAACCTGCTGATATGTAAAGCACTTAGCCACAAACTCTGCAATATCTCTCTTCATCCTACTCCACCAATAGATCTCCTGCATGTCACGGTACATCTTAGTGGCCCCTGGATGAATAGAGTATCGCGCACCATGCGCTTTTGCAAGTATTCGCTGCCTCAATTCATCTACACCTGGAACACATAGACGACCCTGAAAACGAAGAACACCATCTCCCCCTTGGGAGAAAATCTCTACTTTCTAATTCTAAACTGACTCTTTGAGCTTCACAAGGCTAGGATCCCTATCTTGTTTCTCTTTCACCTTGGAAACTAGAGATGACTTTGAACTACTATGAACACATACACCACCCTCTGAAGAATCGACTAAGCGAACGCTTAGTATGGCAAGCTGATGGATCTCCTGAGCCATTTTTTTCTTACTATCCTCAATGTGATAAATACTACCCATGGAGAGTTGACTGAGAGCATCGGCCACAATATTGGCCTTGCCCGGATGATAAAGAGCACTCATGTCGTAATCCTTCAAGAGTTCTAACCACCTTCTCTGGCGAATATTAAGATCTTTATAGAAAAAGACATATTGGAGGATTTTATGGTTTGTGAAGACATCTACATGAACTCCATAGAGATAATACCTCCAAATCTTCAAGGCAAAAACTACCGCTGCTAACTCAAGATCATGAGTAGGATAATTCTTCTCATGTGGCTTTAACTGTCTGGAGGCGTAGGCTATGACCTTACCATACTGAATGAGAACACAACCTAAACCCACTATGGATGTATCACAATAGACTACAAAACCGTCTGAACCATCTAGAATAGCTAGAGCTGGAGTGGAGGTGAGTTGAGTCTTCAACTCTTGAAAGCTCTTCTCACATGAATCTGACCACTAAAACTTAATCTTCTTCTGAGTTAATCTAGACATAAGAGATGCAATATAAGAAAGTTCCTCGACAAACCATCTGTAATAGCCAGCCAAACCCAAGAAACTCCTAATATCTGATGGAGATACGGGTCTAGGCCAGTTTCTTACTACCTCGATTTTCTGAGGATCTACTCTAATTCTATCACCGAAAATAATATGGCCAAGAAATGCTACTGATCTTAGCCAAAATTTGCACTTGCTGAACTTAGAAAATAACTGGTGATCCCTGAGAGTCTGAAGAACAATCCTGAGATGGTCTGCATAATCACGCTCTGTGCGAGAATAGACCAGAATATCATCTATAAAGACTATGACAAACATGTCCAAGTAATGCTTGAACACATGGTTCATCAAATCCATAAAAGCTATAGCGGCATTGGTAAGACCAAATGACATGACTAAAAATTCGAAGTGACCATACCGAGTATGGAAGTTGTCTTTGAAATATCACATTCTCTAACTGTGAGCTGATGATAGCCTGATCTAAGGTCTATCTTAGAGAAGTAACTGGCACCCTAAATTTGGTCGAATAAATCATCAATCCTGGGAAGAGGATATCTATTCTAGACCGTGACCTTGTTGAGTTAATGGTAATTAATACATATTCTGAGAGAACCGTCTTTCTTGCGCATGAATAATACTGGCGCACCCTATGGGGAAATGCTGGGTCTGATGAATCCCTTATCTAAGAGATCCTTCAATTGACCTTTCAGTTCCTTGAGTTTTGCTGGTGCCATTCTGTATGGTGGAATAGAAATAGGTTGAGTATCTGGAAGAAGGTCTATGCCGAAGTCTATTTCCCTTTCGGGAGGAATGCCTGGAAGATCTTCAGGAAAGATATCTGAGTATTCATTAACAATAGGGACTATTTCGAGGCTGGGAGATTCAGAACTGGAATCTTTAACATGCATGAGATGATACACGCACCCCTTAGAAATCATTTTTCTTACCCGAAGGTAGGAAATAAGTTGACCCCTGAATGCTGAAATGCTACCCTTCCACTCTAGGACGGGCTAATTTGGGAACTGAAACTGAACTATCCTATTTGTGCAGTAGACTGTGGCATAGCAGGAATGAAGCCAATCCATGCCGAGAATGACATCAAAATCAGTCATCTCTAACTCCACTAAATCTGCTGATGTGGATTTCTAAGATATCATAATCAGGCAGTTCCTATATAACCGCTAGGCTTTGATGGTTTTACCCACTGGGGTAGAGACTGAGAAGGGCTCTGCTAGGACTTTAGGACTGATTCCGAAATCACCTACTATGGATGGAGTAACAAAAGACAAAAGTACACCTGGTTCTAGAAAAGCATAAACATGAACATTAAAAATCTGTAACATACCAGTAATGATATCAGGAGAATTTTCCTAATCCTGTCGGGACTGAAGAGCATAGAGTCTGTTTGGGTATTGCCCACTGGTAGCATTGGAAGTGGCACCCAGCTAGTTCGGGCGACTGGACTGAGCTGTAAAATGATTTTGCTGACCCTGAAGACTTGGACTACAGACACTCCCTAATCCTGTGGCCTGGCTTGCCACAACCAAAACAGACATCACTACCGGCTCTGCAAATGCCCTTGTGGTTCTTACCATAAGTCTGACAAAGGGGATTTGTTCGGGCACTGCTAACACTGCCCTGAGATTTAGAGCCTGGTGCTTTGTTTTGATTGCTGTCTTTGAACTTCAGCACTAAAGCGTTGGTAAAGGAAGGAGCTGGAACGGCTGACTTGGAGTAAAACTGTGAACGGTTTTCTCCATCTGACTTGGAGTAAGAAAAGTTGAAATTACCTGACCTTACTCTCTTGTTCTACCTCTCTCTAGTCTTAAACTTCTGCTCTTCTACTTGTTGAGCATAGGTCATGAGTCTGGCTAAGGTCATATCACCGATCAGCATTGCAGACCTACACTTATTTACCACACTATCGTTGACCCCTGATACAAACTTGCTCATCTTAGCTCTATTGTCTGCAACCACATGAGGAGCATACCTGGCTAGCTGAGTAAATCTGTGAGAATAATCCCTAACCGTCATATTCCCCTACCTGAGGTTGATGAACTCAAGAACTTTGGCTTTCCTCAGCTCTTAGGGAAAGAATCTGTCTAAGAAGGCTGTGACAAATTCTTCCCACTCGATAGGGTCTATATCATCTAACCTCTCAGACTTCCACTGTTTGTACCAATCATGAGCAACATCCTATAACTGGTAGGCGACTAACTTAGAACTCTTAATAGAAGTAACACCCATGATGTCAATGACCTTTTGGACTTGGTCAATAAACTCCTGAGGGTCCTCATCAGACTTAGACCCATGGAAAGATGGAGGGTTCATCCGGGCGAAGCCCCGAACACTAGCTGCTTTGGGAGTGGCCACTGGATTGGCCGGAATGACTAGTGGCCATTCATTCTGTGCCGTCATGGACTGAGCAAGTATGGTAAATGCGGCTCTAAACTCCGCATGGGAAAACATGTTCGCCCAAAGGATCTTCGGGCTGAGGAGCTAGCTGGTTTCTTCTCTTTGGGGCCATGGTCTGGAATAAGAGAAGAATGAATTAGACTGAGAGTTTAACTTGTGATTATGCTCACTAGTATGACATGAATAATGGAGAAAGGGGACTGTTCCTAAAACATCTTATAGCCTCCCGCACATAAATGTGGCGCACAACACACCCACGTACAAGACTCTACTAGATATAGCTTTCAGACTTCCTAGGACTCTATTGAACCTTAGGCTCTGATACCAAGTTTGTAACACCCCGATTCGCTGAACCAGAATGCTACATGGTGCTCATGATCTCGAGGGACCACAAGCTAACCCATGACTGATATATGTACCTGTATACTGCAAATCATGATATAATAATGCAGAATACATGGAACTGTAAGGCAATAAGGTTCAACTGAATACAATCATGTGGGTGAAAATACCCAAAACAACTCAATCTAACATAAATCTGAACATAAATCTAAAAGCCTCTAAATTGTCTAAATAAGAAGTTGAAGGAATATGTCTCCAACTAACTCCATAAAACTGAACTGAAGAAATAAATAAATATCTCAAATCATATTGTCCTCGAATCAATAAGGACTCACTGTTTCTCTGCGACTGGAATGCTACTGCTACTTCTAGGCTGGAGTTCATGTCTCGAAACCTGTGGTGTAACAAGAACAGAAAGCACCATAGCGCAAATATGTCAGTACAACTAGAGTACTGAGTTTACGAGGAAGGTAGGTTGAACATAAAGGGTTTCATGCATGAACAACCCTGACTGACTAATATGAATGTGGGAGTACAAACATACATATATAGAAACTGGGACTGTGAATATATGATAGCATGACCTATAAGCTAATAAATGGTTTACTGATAACTGTCATGATTGATACTAAAACTGATAACATGGACGACTGTATCTGGCAGTCCTGTATATACTAAAATCTGAAGAACGCCATAAGTTCTTTTACTGAGAATGATATGGAAACTATGGGAAGTAGTGTTTAGCTGACATGCCCCATGTATGCAGTTATGGCTAAGCTGGGGTCCAATCTCTGCCATGAATGGAGGGGTAGCAATACCATGCCATAGGTAAGAACAGCCTGTGAGTCACCCTTATTTGGCGGGTACTCAATGAGAACGGTGGGAACCCTAAACTGATGGGTTAAGCCACCTCATCAACCCTAATCTGATGGGTTAAGATGTCTCAACCTATGCTGCCTATGTAGTTTTGGAACACAAGGAACTACTAAGAATCACAACCTAAACTGGCAGGTGAGTTTCCATCCTTGGGTTCACTCGATGCTAACCTCTACTCCCATCTGGAGGGACTGGACATGAATAACTGACTGTCCATGACTTAATCGTATTGAATTCCGTTGACTGGTGGAATGTTAATGATATTTGACAACTGACTAAGATCATGAGGTTTTCCTGAGTCACATGACTGACTGAAGTCTATGGAATCATAGCTTGAGTTCGGATATCATAAAACATGACATGGATCTAGGCACACATCTATAGTTTTCGGGTACAAGTACCCCCAGTACTCGATGGAAGGAAATGGACACACATGACGGACTTGATCATAAGAGTAGAGTCCATAATATATAATATCATAAGTAGGGATCTCATACTATGCATGGTTATCAACAATGTATTGCATGGAAAGGATTTCATATCACATAGAAGTACTTGAACAATCTTAATATCATGTTCATTGCATAATCATATTGGCAACACATACCAATAGCATGAAAGTTCATGTGGATGGCGTGGTTATCATACATGTTGTTCATAAGTAGGATTTGCAAGTAAACATCGCATAATCTCATAAAAATAGTTCATGAGTATTCCAACAACATTTACAAGGCACATTAACAACATAGAAGTCATTGGAACGTAAGGGCATATAATGAATCCTTCACTTAGTCACAATTTAGCTATATTGCATGATTTCTAGTTCCTTAGGAATTTTATCAAACACCTTACATGCACATCTTAAGCATAGGTGAAATAGTCAAATTATACAACATGAACAACCAAACTTACATGTTTCCAACTCATATGATATCATGAATTTATTAAAACATATAAAGATCCATCTTGGGAATCACCCAATGTCAACAACATGATCATCAACACCCAACAACATAAAAATCATACTTTATAATGAAAAAGAGGGTTTTTAAGATTTATGGATGAACGGGATCCATAAATCAACACACGCATACCTTAGGAGTAAAGATTCTTGATGATTGATGGAGGAATTTCCTTGAAATCGGATCTTCAAGCTTAGTTATGCAACCCTAGTTGTTTTTCTCTTTTAATTCTCTTGGATGATGAGCTTTTGAGATGAAAATAGGGTTGAAATATGTTTAGAAGCTATATATTTCGTAGGGTTAAGTTTAGGGATGTGTAAGGAGTATTTAAAGACTTAATTACCTTTAAAATAACTCAAAACGGAGTGTTTTTTGACACCTGGAATTGACTTAGGCAGCGCCAAAGTGATTTCCTATGCTTGGGTTGGGCGGCACCTAACTAATAGCCTATGCTTGGGTTGGGCGGCACCCAACCAATCGCCTATGCTTGGGTTGTGCGGCGCCTAACCAATCGCCTATGCTTATTGTCTCTCACGAAAATGGGTATAACTTTTCGCTCGGGTATTGGATTAAGGCGAAAGTGGTATTGTTGGAAAGCTAATTCAATTTTATAGAATTTGGTGGGTATAAATCACTTGAAATACTACATTAACATTGAGTTATACTCATTCAAAGATGACCCTTGAAAAATCGAACACTAAAACTTGATGGATTGAAAAACTCTTAGCTTGTATTACCTTAAGTGACTCATATGAGCATGCTTAATGCATCATAAGCTATCTTATCACTAGGATATTCATGGTAAGTCATGTACTCAAGTATGAATCACAGGATAGGAGATTTCATACGTAGGAATATTTATTCACTTCCTAGCTTAGAAACATGCGGGGTATTACAGTATGTTTGACAGTTAACTCTTTTAACATAGATATAAATTTTTGATACTTACCTTCTTCTTATTTTTGTCTCAATATTTATGGATAGGGAGGAAGGGGTCTTTGAATGGGCTTCATCACAAGCTCTGTAGCCTTCTCTTCACCTTTATTCTTCTTCATGCTACTCCCAATATCAATCGTCCTATACTTATTCTTCTGTACATAAGCAGCGGATACAACTAGATTTGTAATAACCTTACCACTCCAACTGGTAATGGCATGGCATTAACTATCATTTCTAGAATTTACCACCGTATTGCTTGAAAGAGTGACTAGCTATCTTTGATTTACTATTGTTGGCATCTGACCAAACTTCAGGCTCAACTACCTGATTTATACAGCATGTGACTCAAATTTTTGGGTCAATCCTGATAGATCAACCTTGATATCCTTCAAGCAATTTTTTGACTTTCTTTCCCTTTGACCAGTTTGTCCAAAATTATGTCCATTTTTAAACTCTATATCACAACTGCCTGGTGGAATGTATTTGTTACTCTTCTCTTTATAGTCATCCTTACACTTCCAATCACTATCTCTATCTCTACTTTTATCTATGTGTCTATCATTAGAATAGTTTCGACCTTGATTCCCTTTTCTTTAAGCTTGAAAAATCCGCTAATCTATGATAAAGATACTTTACCTCTTCTCTATATTCAATCTCAAATGATTTGGAGGTAGACCCCTGTGCCATAACTTCATTCAACTTCTCAACACTCATTGACATAAATTATTTTGTAAGCAATTTAATATCTATACAAAGCTATACAACCTCTTGTGCTACTATGTCATTCACTGCTCCATAAGTATTTGTTGCCTTAATAGCAGATGTACCACTACCACGTTCTGACTCTCGAGCACTCCATCCTTTGTGGGTAATCGGGATATCATCAAACTTTCCTGTACAGCTTCCCAGTGATAATATATAAATGCTCCTCCAAAAATTGTGTCTATCTTAGCTCTTGAACTATCATTTAATGATCAATAGAAGATCTTAGAGAAGTTAGATCCTTTAACTCTGTGATTTGGTACCTTGCTTAGCTTTTTTTTAATCAAAACCATGCCTCATACATAGACTCTGTAGGTAGCTATCTAAAATTATGAATTTTATTCTACAACTGTAACATCTGTGAAAGAGGGAAGAATCTACTTAAAAACTGTGTCTTCAACTCATGACAAGTAATGATAGATCCACTTGGAAGTTCCCCTAACCATAGTGATGATTCACCTATAAAATAAAATGGGAATAACCTCAATCTCAATGCTTCCTGATTAACCCCTAAAATATTAAAATTTATGTAGATCCTAAGAAAATTGGTAAGTTGGATGTTTGTGTAACCCGTAGCTGCACCCAAAAATATACCCTTCATATTCAATAGTTGGATCATAGAACTAGTGATATCAAACTTCACATTAGGAGCTAAAGCAGGATGGATAATGGCTCCAAACTCCATAGGCTCAACATAACCCAGATCTTCATCATCTTCCTCATTTGGGTATAATTGTTGATATGCCAGAATAAATGCAGCCCTTCCTATATTAACTCGATGATCAACAATTTGTCTTGACCGTACTAGTCCTCTTTGCTAAGCTACTACCGCCTTTGAAGCAAGTCTATATTATTCTTCTTCTCTATATTCTTGCTCCAACAATTATTATGTCTGTAAGTACGCAATATTTTATGGATTTAATGTAGCATGATGGAGTGTGAAATTTGGACCTGTTGGTGAGGGATCTTGAACCCCTTTACAAATTTATCGTGACATCATTCTTGGAGTTTTAAGGATTCTCTCTGGTTCTAGAACAATTGAGAGCAAAGGATTACCTCTACTCGTAGTACTTGGCATACACTGATGTTTGCCAAAGCAAAAAATAAATTTTTAAACCTGCAAACTTCAACTATTCAATTTACTACTCAACCGTCTTCCCCAACAATGACACCAAAATTTAATGTTGCCTAAAACTATACTCCAATTAGAATATAATGCAGTCGATTACAAATATAATAACCCAACAAGGTTGGGGTCGATCCGACAGGGTAAATGTGAATAGTTTCTTGACTTGATGTCATCCATAGGTAGTCTATGAAAGTAAATACGGCTTTTGTTATCAATCGTAAATATTAACCAAGTCATGAGTGCTTTTATGTTGTAATCAATATAAGACGAATGCTACGTTTGTGTTCTGCTTTGCTTCTCAACTTCGTAAATTTCTCATGATTAACTAAACTGTTCTGTTGTTCTTTATGCAAAGCCTACATGATAAGTCTTATCATTTGTTGGGTAAGCTCAAAGATAAATTTCACCTTTTACCGGGTAAGTCTCATGGTGTTGCCTTATTGTCCTTTTCTACACCATTAATTACACTTTTCGGGGCAGGATCAAGTGATAAGATGAGATGTGGGGACTAAAAGGTGGAGGTTGAACTCCCATATCACTGTCTTAATCTTCTTTTTCTAATCGTAAACACCTTGCTTATCAAATAGGTGTGAATAGAGGTTGTCTAAAGTGTCTCCAACTACTTTGCGATTAATTATAGCAAAGAAGAATTAAGATACATGAAGAAACACTAGAACAATTGAGTCTCACACTTTCTCTTTGTAGCTAATCGGCCAGGGCTCCCACAACTGTAGCTAAGGAGATTAGCTGCTCATGTTTGAGCAAGAAATCATGATTATCAATGAATAATACATAAAATAAACTCTACAAGAATAATATGAATAAACTCTAAAGTCTTTAATTGGATAACCCTAAAATCTCAAGAACAATTGTACACGTATTATAATAATATGTAAAAGCATGTAAAGGTTCATTTAAGAGTGCAACCTAATTAAAGATAAACCCTAGGGTATTTATAGTATCTCTAAATAACATAAAAATCTTATTAAAACTAGGAAAGGTAAAGTTAAGTCGGCAGCTAGTATGACTTGATCTTTACTCATATCATCTCTATACGAGTCGTACCTTTATTTATCATATCTATTCCAGTGTATGATCTTCCCACGGTTTAAAATTTCTGTTCAGTATATGATTTCTTTTTACGAGTCATACCTGAGTGTAGGAATCATGTCCTCAACTCGTATCCACCTGGGACTTTAGTCTTTCCCAGCTTTGAACACTGGTTTGTATACGACATAGGTATATGAGTTATACTAAGACCTCCAACTCGTATTCCTTTGACAGTTCAACTCCTAGATGGTAGCTTAGTTCTGTTAACCTTATGACTTCCATATATGACTTGTATCTTAGCTTATGATAAGGGTACTTGAGTAGTATCTTCCTTATACTTGGCTCTTTTATTTTTCTTTTGATTCTCCTATTCATATGATTCAGCATATGAGTTGTATCGAATGGTTACGACTCAGGAGCTGACCCGTATACTTATCTAAATTTGTCTTTTTTTAGGTATTTTTGTTCTCTTTTCATTAAAATTCTATTGTAGACCTGTTTTACCTACAATTCACACCAAAGTGCATCATATCCAACAAAATATCCTAAGTTCATGCATAAATTTGCGGTATTCAGCATCAAAAGTGTCGTGTTTCCATGCCACATCATAAACACAGAGGTACATGGTCCACCTAAAAACATGGACAAAGAAAAGTTTTGGTCTTTCTATGTCTCATATTTGGGAACTCAAGTTGAAATGGGTTCCTAAATCCAACACATGAACTTCCAAGGAGAGAGGAGTTAGAGAGACAAAAAAATATATTCATTAATATTGGCCGCTCATGGAATATAAATGGAAGAACCAAATATCTTTTCTCGGTTATTGTGTTTTAAGGGGGCTGGTCTCTTTTTAAAATGTACAGAAATGATCAGTGTCAAAAATGGTGATTATTGTTTCCGAACAAATGAAGATGATAATGTTGGTTCAAGTTCTTAGTCTCTTGGCACTATTTAGGATCCTTTTTGGTTCTAAGAACCTAGAAGAAGTTACAGATGCTCCCTTTCAATAAATTCCTTGAAGAAAGCTATAGGGAAAGGATCTCTTACCATTCAATGAAAATTCTCAACAAAGTTGCAAATTTGAAGCCTAAGAGTTCATGTTCTTAGGGTAATCTCATCTCTCTATAGAATTTTGTCTTGCTAAGAAGACTGGAAGTTTTAATAACTCTAATGGAATTTGCCTCATTTATGGAGTTCAAATGGTTTAAAATGGATGTGAAAAGTCCCTTGTCAATGGTTTTTTAAAAGAGGAAGTGCATGTAAAGTATCATTCAATCCTTAAAGATACAATGATAGGTCAAGAAAAGTATATTTAAGAATTGTTGATACTTTCCTTAATGCATTTAGTAGGGATTGATTAAAAATTTATTTAAGGCATAGGATGACAAATGTCGAATTGATGTATTCAGTTATTTGGATATCTGATAACTGGCTAGAAAATGAACTGCAGGTATCCTGTGAGTCAAAGGGACATGGTTCCCTTAAAGGTTAGTCTAACTTACATTGCTTGTGAAATTTTAAATTGCATCTTATTCTGTCATATTGGACTTCCTAAATTTTGTCTCTTATAATGTTGTTTTGTTATTTTAAGCTTAAACTTCATCACTTTCCCCTTCATCCACCTGTCACATCATATCACTCTTATTTACAGACTAAATGCCAATCATCTATTTATGTTTAAATTCTTCAAGTTTCTACAAACACTAACTCTTAAACTTTTTATTTATTCTCGAAATGTCTCTACCAAACTCTTCTCCAACTTCTCAAACATCACCTACATTCACTGTAAGAGTGAAGGTACCACATATAACTAAGGAGTTGAGAAATCTATTAGTCACCATTCTAGTGTTAGTTTCCTTGATCAATTATAAAAATTCTTCAAGCACCAAAGCAACCTTCTATTCTAACTAAATCCCTTAAGAGCTTGAGTCGCGAAATCTCTCAAGGAACATTTTTTAAGCTACAGATCTGGGAACTAAAACATACCTAAATTAAGGACCTGGTGTTATAGCTCTCCCGAGTCAATATTTTGCATTTATGTATGAGCTGAGAAGGCTTTGATATTTGAACAATCAATGGAAAATTTGTGTGAAGGAGTACTCTCTAACAAAAGGTAAAATCCATCAAACATTCTAGCTGAAAGTGAGCAATTAATAATCTAATGGTAGAAGTGATGTCACTGGAAATACATCATAGTTTATGGAAAGAACAGAAATAGTCATCCCTAGTTTTGATTCTGTTGATATTCTTCCCATCCACTCCTAGTTAAAACTTTACTCTGGCTTTTATGGATGATTTTTAAATAGAAGGCGATAAGATACCTTTTGTATATAAGATAAGGAAGAGAGATGCATCTGAAACCTAAACTACTAAGGTACAGTTCCCAACTTGTCTAATCCCAACAGTAGAAGTGAAAAGAGTTCTATGGAGGACACTATAAAGGCTAATTAGGTCTAATCAATTTACAAGAGGATATTAAGAAAAGAAATATTTTTAAGGATAAAGAAATTCTACTAACTAGGGTGCATTTTGATGAACAAGAGAACAATAAAGTGGATGATAATATTGATAATAGTATGACCAAATGAAGTGAGAAAGCTATATCAAAGCAAATAAAGAAGAAGACAATTCCTGGAGCCAAACAAAAAAGAGGAGATGAAGCGTAAGGTAGTCCAAAGTGACTTAACAACCAAAGAAAAAGGAAACAAAGTATAACATCTAATATAGAGAGACTAGGTACTTTGTAAAATACCACAAAGATGAAAGAAAAAATAAAGGAACTAATTCATGAAAATTTATAGGATCATGTGAGAAAACAAAGTATTTGATCAAGATATTGTTGAATTGCCTTGCATAGCAGACTTGGTCGCAATGGTGAAGTTACTAAAGTGGTTTCATTAATTTGATTAACTTTATTTTATTTAAATATAGAAGTGGATATGGATATTTAGGTCGAGATGGTCTTTTATTCTTAAAGAAACAGATGGGTTACTCATGTGAGGGGGGTGGAGAAAAGCTTAGATGGAAATGTTCTTGGTTAGATATTGAGGTATATGCTAAAGGCATTGGATCTTTAGAAGAGTAGAGACCTAATGGATTTCCCATAGATTTATTCTCAATAAGGTGTTTGAGTTCTTTAAGATTTCACTTAAAGAAGTGGCCTCAGGGACCAAGTAGCAGATATTAATAAAAAAAGTGGTGTGACCAATCATTTAGTTGTGTGATGTATCATCTCGACTGAAAATAGGAGATGTAAAGGTAAATTTCATGGCTACTTTCTTGACCAAAAGGATTCAAAAATTTCTCCATGGGGTCAAATGAAGGACTTGGTACCCTAGATTCTCTTAGAACAAAAAATTACCATCTTGTGGCTCCGGTTACTAGATTGATAGATAAGCTTCTCACAGCTCATGATATTGTTGATAAACACATGACTTTTCTCCTCAAATAACTCAATAAGTCCTTTTTTAATCCCCTTTTCTTTTCCAACAATCCTATTGTAATGACCCTTTTAGTTATTTGAAGCATTTCTACTTATTTTTTTCCTTTAGAGCATTCTTATAGCTATCTTATGTCATTTATGACTTATTGGAGCAGAAATTTCATTTATCAAGTAGTTTTTTTTGTAGAGCTAATACCTGATTTCAAAGTCTTCGCTAGTTAGAATTGGCTATAGGGAAAAATATATAGTAAAACAGCCTCGTATGCCAATTCTGACAGTTATAACAACTTCAAAATATCTATTTTAAGCTAGGATTACCCTTGGTTTTTATTTCTAAGGCTTCAAGACTCATTTTGATCTATTGGCTTAAAATAAAAATGGCACGTAGGTGTGGAGCATGCTCTTTATTGAAAGACCTTAGATGGCAATATCAACTATGTTATTCAGTCCAAAATGAAAAATTGGTGGGGTAGCATAGTTCACTTATGTATTCGGGATTACTAATGAATCCTAAGGGGTTTGTGGAGACTTGGAAAATTCCAGCTGGTGTTGGTTTATTCTCTTAAATGATGCCTTTGTCGCTTAAGCAATGGCCGCTTAAGAATTTAAAGGTCGCTTAAGACACATATGTAGATATAGCCAATGTCACGAAAGTGAAACCTGGTCTCTTAAGCAATATCCGCTTAAGCCACCTAGTATCTGCTTAAGAGACACATAGAACTTATAAAATCCCCAGTTACCTTATCCAATTTATCAAGCATTTCCAAGAAAGCAGAAATCTGGAAGATGTGAAAATTTGAGAGAAACATAAGTAGGTGACTTTGGAGCATTGTTTAGCTTAAATAACTTTTTTTTCTTTGGATTCTTTTTAAGTTTTACACAATTCCATGGTTTATTTCCCATAAATTTTCTAAAATCCCTAGAATATTGATGTGTTGATTGAAGCACCATTTAAGATTGGAATTCACCCATTCTTTAGGGTAAATGCACCTTTATTATAGAGGGATATGATGTCGATTTCAAAAGTGTGATTCCGCGAGTGAGCCTAGGATTTTTACGTGATTTTTGACCCAAAGCACAAAATTGTAATATGGTTATCATTGTTCTTTTATTGACGAGTAGATTATTATTTTTATATTGTGGAATCTTTTGGAAGCTTTTCAAAAGGGGATAACGATGATTTAGCAGATTTCTTCTGTCTTTTCTTTGGCATCCAAGCAGGCTAGGTTTAGATTCCTCATAGATTAAACTAATTTGTAGTGTATTTATGATATTATTCTAGATTTTGGATGTAAATTAGATCTTGGTGGCATGGTCAATATTATTTGGATCATTTAGCCTATTAAGGGACCATAATTTAGGAGAAATGGACTTAGTTGCTCATGGTTTAGGTAGAAGTACTATCTTAGGGCTAAAAGTGGCTTGTTTAACATCTAAATGAAATTTAGATATCTTATCCTAGTGTGGGATAGAATTTTTCTTAGAACGAATTTGAAAGAATAGAGTGGGGCCCACCAACCCACCTTAGTGTAAGACTCTTGTTAGATTATTTTAAGCTTATTGGGCATGTTTTATCTTTAAATTGAATATTTAGAGTTTAAGAGACTAGATTCTTGATGTTTATGCTAATTAGGTACTTGGGAGTTGGTGCGAATTCCTGGACAAGTTCAGTGATTTATTGATGATGATATTGCATTCTAGGTCATGTCCGATAATTAATGACGATATTGAGTTCCGGTTTAATTTTTCCAATTGATGATGATATTATGTTCCATTACAAGTTCAGCAATTGATGATAATATTGAGTTTTGCTCAAGTCCTACAATTGATGTTGCTATTGAATTCCAGTTATAGTATGACAATGGGAGTTCATTTATGATATGATGCATTATGAATGGATTCATTGCTATGGTTTGATATTCAATAAATATATGGAACTTTTGTTATTTACCTCCTTGATTTCACCTTGCAAACTTCTAGGGGCTCACATTGGGTTATTTTCTTTGCTGCATTTATTGGATTATGGCTGCCATTTTTGTAGTATTAGTTATGCTTTGTTTTGTATCATATCTATTCTAATTATTTGTTACTAGTATTGGAGCTTATTTCTAGGTTTACACTTTTACCTTGACTTAGCTTATTATTTTGAATCTTTACCACACTTATATCATGATTTACCTCTGTCAGTTGATGATGCCTATTGAGTACACATCATTTTGGTACTTATACTACACTTTTGTACCTTTTAGGTACAAATTCGGGTACTAGTTGTAACGATCCAATTTATGAGACATGAAGGAACCTAGTTTATCCCGCCAGTAGGGAAGCAAAATCATAATTCAGAGTTAAACACAATTGGTTAATTTGGTAGAAATGCCCTCAAAAAGGCCTAATAAGCAATCAAACACAATAAATAAACAAGACACTAGAAATTGTTTAAAGGTAGTCACTACATAAATACCATCCCATGACTTGGTAAAGAAGTGCAGGAGCATCTAAAAATAGAAATACAACCAAAAAATCTAAAATAGTCAATACATTTGTCTCGAAACAAAAGACAAAGTATAGAAAGATAGAAGGAAATGGGCGACTTAGAATCCAAGAGCTCACCTAATCTCCTTATATCAATAGCATACATACATAAATCATGGGAAATAACTAGTACTCAGATCTCTACCAAAAAGGTACAGAAGTATAGTATGAGTACCAAAACAATGTGTACTAACTAGAAATCATTGGACAACTAAGATAAATCATGATATAAATATGATAAAATGCAAGATATCATAACAAAGTCAAGGTATAGAAATGAGCCTGAATCAAACCAACAACATTGTACATAAATAATAAATAAGTCGAAATAATAGAAAACATATCATAAATCATCAACACCAGTAGTCATAATTATAAATTGGCCCCCATACTCCAATTGGTGCAGAAAAGTAAATAACCCATCGCAAGCCCTCATATGCCTAAAAGGTACAAAAATATATAACAATCCACCATCGTCATTTATCAAATCTAATAATATAATTGGAATTCATCAAGGTCATTCCTTAGAATAAACAATTGTTTTTCAAATTCATCATTTGTAATAAGACAAAACTTAACAACTATTCATCATGTAGAACTAATCCTCACGTATCAATATATCATCATCTATTAAGTAAACATTACTTGTTAGCTAATCTCATATAGCGGCTAACATTGCTTATCACCTAGTCTTTGCTTACCTATTAACCAACATTCACCAACTATCTAATATTTATCAACTAATCATTATATTACTAGAGTCTATTCATATTATACTACATTATAATTGTTTCTTTATTTTCAACTTAGCTAGCATGTCAATCTCTAACTCTAACGTCATCATATCATAATAAGTATTTCTACATAGTATAATACGCAGACTCGAACCAGTATGGATATTAAATAATATCCTCATAAAATTATCATAATCATCTTCCGATATTGCTAGGCATATATATATCATTTTAATCATCCTGCAGACTTGTCGGGTATATCTCCTCATAATCATCCTTTGGCCTTGTCAGGTATTTATGATCAATATCATATCCATCCTTTAAATTTATATTGTGTATAAATAATCAATTCATCATCCATAGAGTCAATAGGATAATAAATAATAACATAACCATTAACATAATATATATCAACATGACTACTAATCATAATCGAAATCTTAAGCTCTAGCATAATCAATAGCATGGCTGCCAATATAGTAAATAAGTGTGCTCTTAAGCATAATCCATAATGTATACATTGATATAGTCAATTACATGGCTACTAATATAATCAATATGCATTAATATAACATAGGCAATAACTTATCAATAACCTAATCAATGGATTATCATTAGCATAATAAATAACCTATAAATAGCTTGATCAATAATTAATCCATGGCATAATCTATTTCTTATTCATAGCATAGTTAATAAATTATTTATAGTTAGAAAATATCATAGTCAAGGGCTCATTCAATGATATATTTGTTAGCCTAATTAGAAGCCAAAATAATAGCATATTCAATAGCTCTTCATAAGCTTAACCAACAATCCATATATATAGAATAATTGTTTAAACATTACTTCCAAAATCATTGATCATGACCAACAAGTACAAAGGCATCCACAAATCACCGAATAACATATTCTTAGACGTACATACGCAAGTAAAGGGTCTTTAATAACTATCACAAGTCACGGCATAAGGTGGGTCGATATACCGACATAAAATCCTTGAAATCATTTACAAAGAATATCTACCCCGGACTAGTATAATGTATATAATCAACTATTAGATGTCGTACAAGCTACAACTAGTCCTTGGATATTGATTTCTCTTAATATAGAGAAACTAGATCAATTTTACCTATGGTACATCAATTTGAGTAAGTTTTATCCTATGCTCAAGCAGCTACGGAAATATTCTCATTAATTGAGTAACTAAGGTATATCCATCCTAACAAGATCCTACAAAGTCAATTTCACCTTAGATAGGAATAACAAAGCAAATCATTCCCAAAATGATAGCCAAAGTAGCCTAAATAATCAATCTAATCCGAAGTATTTCAATTTATCACTTCAACACCTAAAACCCATCGCAAACCTAACACAATATCAAAAACATATAATTAAGTAGCTCAATCTAACAAGGGGTAAGACCTTACCTTCCTTGATGCTCAATGAAGCTTATAAGATATGCAAAATCACCGTTTTTTACTTTTGAGAAGCATCCGTAAGATTCCAAGCTATGAAAATCAAATTCATACTCATCAATACAAGAATGATGATACTTATATTGAAACATTTTATTTTGGGTCCAAAAATCACATCAAAACCTCATGTGGGTCCCATTCACAGAATCTAAGTTCCAAAACCAACCAAACATTCTCACATGCTCAAGGAATCATTACCCTAACAAAATATATGAAATCCAAGTTATATTAATGACCTCAAGGTTTGGGAGGTTTTGAACATGAAATAACAAAATCTACCAAGAAAAGGGTGAATTCTTACCTCTAATTGGAAGATAATCACAGAAACCAGTGATAATCAAGCTTCTCAATCACCCACAATCCTAAATCCCACTTAATATAACATTTTAGGATTTAAGCTCCCAAATATGGATAAAGAAAGAGAAAATTCAGGCTAAAATTCCCTATTTATACCTGTCCCAAGTACTCGGGTCCTACAATCATGACCTGACCATTGCGATCCTGGTACAGTGTATCAGGCACAGATGTCATGATTGCAACATTTCCCTTGGATGTCACAAAAATAGTAGTCTACCTAAGGTATTTCATTATTTAAAATTGATGTACATTGACTATTACAGTATTAGTATTGTTTTTTGGCTAATACCTTTTTGTACTGACAGTCCTAGGTCACGGGATGTTATTTTTATTTATTCAATCTTTTAGACTATTAATATTTCCTTATTATTATTGTAAGTCTTTACTTGTAAATATCCTACTTTTACGCTATTTTATACTATATTAGTTCATTGTATATAGTTCTAGGCTATTGTATGGCTTACTTACTAGTGAAATAAATTAGGAGCCATTATGACTCATAAATAGGGTCTTGACAAATTGGTATAAGACCCTAGGTTTAATAGGATTATTGTTACAAGAGAAAGTGTTTAGAAGAGTCTCACATATTAGAATGATGACGTCCATTTCTTATCTTTAAGAGGTTACAGGACATTATAAGGAGTTCTTCACTTCTTTCACTCAGTTTTTGCTAAGAGTCTGAGTTATTTTCTAAAGACTCTTTTGATATAACTCTTTCACAGATGATTAGGATACATGCTACCATTATGCGAAATAAGGACCCCAAGTCTAAGCCTAAAGGTTTTGTCGTTGTTTCGGGATGACTCAGAGATCAACGACAGCCTTAGGATACACCCCAACCAGGGACCATTATAGGGGTTCTTCACCAAACGCTATTCCTATTACCGAGCCAAATATTTTTCTACACCAACTAGCAGTGGGCCAGGGACCATCCCAGGCTCCGCTCGAGTTTATTCATTCTCATGCTCAGATGCATTGGTCAAGCTCATGGGACTAGTTGGGGGTGCACCGTCTGATAGTGCACAGTTTATAAATCATAATGGTAATAAGGTGGGGGTGCAACCTTTAGTCATGTTACCCAAGATGAGGTCCTTTCTATGATGATGGTTTCTTAGCTAGTGGTTGCCTAGCCTACTCTATCCGTTAAGAAGGAGAAAATGATGGGTAGATTCTTGAGATTAGCTGCACCTAGGTTTTTTGGTGCACCAAGAGAGGATGCGTATGAGTTCTTGATTCTTTGTATGGATAAACCCTTTAATTTAGTCCTAATTAGGAATCGTGGTGTGGAATACACTATTATTCAATTAGACTTGTAAACTCAACATTGGTGGAGGAGTCATCTTTAATCCAGGCCAACTGCATCTCCCCTATTGACATGGACTTAGTTCTCTGATATCTTCTTAATGAAGTATATGCCTTGTAGTCTTACGGATTGTTAGTGACACCAGTTATTAAAGTTAGAGTACGGCTCCATGAGTGTTGTAGAATATGAGGCTCAATCACATGAGTTGGTGAGGCATGCTAATTCTATTCTGAATACTGAGTATGAGACAATTTGATATTTAATTCAGGAGTTTAGACTTCATCTTCACATTATGACATAGAGTTTGATTGCCATATGTAGGTATTTTACTAAGGTTTTTGATCATACTCAGGTTAGGGAGGATATGCATAATAAGGCACAAGGAGCCAGCAATAAGAGGTCATAATATTAGGATAGATTCAGTGGGAGTCGCAGTAGCTCATGATTTATAGGCAGTAGTTCTCTGGTATGTACCCTCCACATCAGTTGTATCAGCATCATTGTCAGTCTAGTAGGGTATTAAGGATATACTTTCAATCACTTATGGAGGTCAGTGTAGTTACAGTGATCGTCTTGGCTGGAGTAGTGGGTCAGAGTTTAAGAGATTTGTCTTGTAGTTATTTTAGTCGTGGTTGTTATTCTAGGTTAGCTAGATCTTCTTGTTTGAGGACTGCCCCTGGGGCATGTTATGGTTTTAGGCCTTTTGTCCATTTCTCAAGAAAGTGGCTCGATCATAAAGTGATGGTTCCTTAAGTTCAGAGCTTTCCTATCATGACCCGAGACTACCCTCTAGTCATAACATAGTCCTCAAGACCACAAGTGATCCCAAGCTAACTTATGATCTGGTATCTGTAGTGAGCACCGAATAAAGTAATAATAAAACATCATATGCGAAAGTAAAATTAATGAGAAAATTATTAAAATGTAATAATGAAATAATACCCAACATGTGAGATCTACTGCAAACAACTACAACTAACTAAAATAAAGGAAGTATTGAAAATAACTGCAAACAATTTGTCCTTAATGGATAAGGAGTCACTACAACTGCTTTTGAGTGGCACTAAAATGACTAAGGGAGATTGGGGAACTGAATGTCCGAAGCTATATTATGAAATCAATATAGCGTAAAAGATAGTACACTGTCAGTACTTGGAATATACTACTTTTTGAGATGGGACTAACTTAATAACAATAAGCACTGAGCATGAATGCATGAACATGTAAATCAAATGCAGAACTAAGTAAAGCATGTACTGAAATAATCTGTAAAACTGAATAACTTATAAACTAAATTCTTGGTCATGCAAACTTAAACTGATATAATCTAAATACTAAACTAAAACTATGGGAGCTATTATGTTATCGACATGCCTCAATATGAGCTGATCGGGGTCCAACATGTAACCCTATTTGGAAAGATGTCAGTACCTTGCCACGGGTACTAACGCTAGCTATGTTGATCCACTATGTTGATGTCCTAAAGGACTAGGGAGCCAGTTATCTAATAGCGGGTGAAACCTATAAGAGTTTCAGTCCTCTATTGTCAGTTTACATCTCATAACCTACGATGTGTATGTAGTTCTGAATCTTAGGGACTTTTACTAAAGGTCCCAGTCCTCTACTGGCGGGTGAGCCTTCATTCATAGCTCTCCTTGATTATAAATCCGTTAAATTTAATAGGTGTCATAACTTATAATTGCTCAACATAAATATGATAATCTAAATATAATTGCTCAACATAATTCTCTGTGACAGATTGAAATTGCAGAGGCTTACTGCCTCCGTGTTCAAAATTCATTTTGAACCTCTTTCGAAAAATCCAAAACTCTCCTGGATGACCCTTTTAACTTTCCTAAAAAAATTTCAACTTATAAATCAACTTTTTGAACTCGAGAAGACCCCAAAATAAAATGTTCATAATATAGTGGAGTTTAAATAGACCTATAACTTGTTCTTAGTGTGAAATAATTGCTTTGATACTTTAAACATATGAAGAATAGCTGGAAAATTTTCTAGGACCTTGCAGGGTATTACAATATCTCCCCTTAGGATTATTTGTCACTAAATGAAATTTTAAGAGCTGAGATACTAGGAAGACTAGATTATGTACTGAATACTTATAGGTTTAATCATGACTACATATCTAAATTTGAATCATGATGCATGGACTGAACTGAATATATAAATGCATGATACGACATTATGATGGTTGGATAAATGAGATAGAAAATGAGAGAATTAATTTAAGGGAAACCATTACGTCAAGTTGAATCTGAATTCATAGAGAAAATATGGGGATACTTAGCTCGCATATCATCTTTGGCTTCCTAAGTATCCCCCTCAAAAGATTGCTTCCTCCACAAACATTTATCAAGATAACTTTTTTATTTCTCAACCTACAAATCCGACGGTCAAGGATTTCATCATAGACTTTTTTGTAGAAAAGGCTATATTTCACACCCACACTCTCTAAAAGGATGACAAAAGCAGGGTAACCGATTCATATCTTTAGAAAAGAGTCATAAAACACTGGATGTACTGATATCAATTCAACAGAAAACTCTAACTCATAAGCTTTCTTCCCAAAAGGGCTAAGAAAATCATATATAGGCCAACATAGTAGGGGTTGAACTTCCATTTCTTACAAAACCTCTTCACCCCTTTCATGGGTGAAATTTTCAAATAAACCAAGTCACTAATATCAAACTCAAGATCTTTTCTCCTCATATCATGATATGATTTATGTCAGGTCTGGGTTATCTTAAGGCTTTCTTAAATCAATTAAACTTTCTACATTACCTCATACACTGAATCTTTCCCTATCAAAGCTACCTCAAATACTTCACACCAACCAATAGGAGATCTATACCTCCTTCAATAGATAGAATTTAATAGAGCCATCTAAATACTGGAGTGATAGTTGTTTCTACAGGAAAACTCAATTAAAGTTAAGTGGTCATCCCAACTACCCTTGAAGTTTTTAACATAATCCATCAACATATCCTCTAATGTCTAATGTCCTGCTCTTCCTGACCACCTATTCAATGATAGAAAGTTGTAATGAGATGGATGTGGGTACCAAGACCCTTCTAAAAAGCCTTCCAAAAGTAAGAGGTAAACTAGGTACCTCTATTTGAAATAATGGTCAAAGAAACCACATTTAACTTTACAAACTCACTAATATAGAGTCTAGCATAATTCGGGGTTGAATATGATGCATGAAGTGGCAATAAATGGGATGACTTGGTTAATCTAACTACAATGACCCAAATCAAATCTTTATGATGACGCGTATAAGGTAATCTTGTAACAAAATCTATGTTCACCACCTCCCACTTCCAAGTAGGGATAATAAACTCGTAAAGCATAGCACTACGCCTTTGGTTCTCAACCTTAACCTGCTGACAATTTGAATACTTAGCCATTAATGCCATATCTTTCTTCATACCATTCCACTAATAGATTTTCCATAAATAAACGTACATCTTAGTGGCTCCTGAATAGATTAAATATTATATACCATGTGCCTCCACTAATATTCTTTACCTTAAATAAACCATACTTGGAACACATAACCTACCCAAATAAAGAAGAACAACATCTCTCTCTTGGGAGAAAACCTCAACTTTTTAATCCCAAACTATCTCTTTTAACTTAACTAGTATAGGATCTTTGTCTTTCTTTTCTTTCACTTCGACCAGTAATGAAGATTTTGAACCATTCAGAACCCAAATCTATATTTGGCCAAATCAGCCAAAAGAACACCTAATATAGCAAGTTGATGAACCTCATGGACTAACTCCTTCTTATCCTTATCAACATCCATGACACTTCCTATAGACAATCTACTATGGGCATAGGATACTACATTGGCCTTGCCCAGCTGACATATCACACTCTTATACTAATCTTTCAATAATTCAAGACAACTTCTCTTATGAATAGTTATATACTTCTAAGTGAACAAATAAAATAAACTCTTATGATCCGTAAACACATCAACATAACCCCATAAGGATAACGTCTCCAAATCTTTAAGGAAAATACAACTGATGCCAACTCAAGATCATGAGTTGGGTAATTCTTTTCATTGGGTTTAAGATACCTAGAGGAATCATCTATGAACTTACGTATATTCATTAACAGACAACCAAGAATAACTTTAGAAGCATTATAATATACTACGAACACATCAAAACTCTCTAGCAGTGTCAAGACTAGGGCAAAAGTGAGTCGAGTCTTTAATTACTAAAATCTTTTCTTGCAGGAATCTAACCACTGAAATTTGACTCTTTTTTAGTTTGTTGAGACATGGGGAAGAAATAGAAGAAAATCCTTCAAATAACCATATTTAATAACAAGCTAAACCGAAGAAACTCCTGATATCTGATGGAGATATAGTCCTAGGCTAGTTTCTCATTAGTTCAATATTTTAAGGATCAACTTGAATTGCATCACCATAAATGATGTGACAAAGAAAAGCTACTGATCTCAACAAGAATTCACACTTGATGAACTTAGCAAATAACTGCTGATCTTTAAGGGTATGTAATACGTGCCTCAATGGTCTGCATGATCACTTTCACTAGAAGAAGAGACAAGGATATCATATATGAAGGCTATCAAAAATGTGTCCAAGTAGTGCTTGAACACCCTATTCATAAAGTCCATAAAAGTTATTGGAGGATCCATTAGTGACCATACTGAGTTCTGAAGGTTGTCTTTTTATAAGACTCAACTTACTCCCATGTTTGAGGGTTGAAGCGGTCATTGTCAAAAACCCAACTCACATTGGGATCGATTCCACAAGTAACGAAGTATAAATTTCAAATCCTATGGGTGTTCTAGTTACTAAAGGATTTCCCAAGGTGTACCAAAATACAACATATAAAATAAAGTGGGGGAAATGGCATGAAATTTGTTTGTAAAAATCTTGGGTTAACATCACTCTAATTTAGCACTTTTGATTTAGAATCTAGATTTGGAAAGATCTTAAGATTATGTCTGCCTAAAGGCAAGGGGTGCATAGGTTAATGTGAGTTTAACATGAAACATAATAGTTGAGTAAAAGATAGGCTAGGTTAAATGTGTTTGTGGTTAATCTTTTACCAAAACCACAAAGATTTCACCCATTGGCTCTTTCGAGCACCTAACAAGTGTGCAATTCATAATTACCCCAAACCTCAATCAGGCATCTCTATTTCTAGGATGATGCCCTTAACATGATTCAAATTCCAATCACATTTATTTTTAAGATTGCAAAAGATCATAAAACATAGACTTATTTTTCCACAATTGCTTCATCACCCTATTGCCCTCTTTCAAGGATTCTCAGAGTTCCCATAACTTCACCTTTATTCGTCTTTCAAGGATAATAAAGGGTGTCTTGAGCTTGGGGTTTTCACCCATCAAACATATTGGGAGATTTAGGGGTTTTCACCCACAAATTCCAAATATTACGCTCAAGTAATGGTTGAATCCATAATCAACAACTAAAAATAATACAAACCCATTAACACCCACACACTAATACACTTTAGTTGAACATAATCCCAAGACTAAAGAAATTAGCTACTCATGAAATAAGGAGGTAAAATTATACCAAATAATTCTTCCATGGCATCCATAATAATAGAAGGTGAAAATAATATTTACTTCCACACTTCAATTTTACGAAGAGTAGTAACTACAATGAAAAGATAAGAAATTCATTTTTCGTCAAATTATAGGGTTTTTTTATCTCTCAATATTTCCACCTAATCTATTGCATAATGCTATGGGAAAAAGAATTCGGATATTCTCTAGGAATTTTTAATGAGCCATCCCAATTTACAAAAATCCCCTGGCTTGTTAATCCTGCTAGGCTGAGGTCGTTGGAGCTTTGACTGCTATAGCAGCTGTGCCAAAAGACGTGCGATCTCGGCATGTTGACCTTTTTGATGGACCAAAATTGCATTCCAAAGTCTACATTCACAGTACCTAAAACTACATCTGGTCTTTGCTTAACTAACTTTGATCGCAAGATTTTGGTCGCGATCGCGGTAACTGAGGCCATATTTGCTACAGGTCTTCAGCTGGACCTTCTTGCTTCATTTTGATCATTTTAAGCTCCAAGTCATGGATTTTGATCTTATGAACTCTATACCGGAAAAGTGTGGGTATTAGTACATTTCATCACAATTATGTCTCATATTTTCATTGAAAACAAATTAATGTGCAATAATATTGAGTGCAAATGAGTGGTTATAATCACCACATCAACGCCCCCAACTTAAAGATTTTGATTGTCTTTAAGAAACACTACCTCTTACCATAAGACAGAATTATCTATGCCTAAACATCATGCCTTAAAGATCACAATGACTTCAACCTTAGTCATTTCCACACGTAGCTTATTATACATGGGATAGACTATTTTACACTACACCCCTCATCATAATATGCAATATCCTAGGATAAATAGGACTTCAAACGGCAACCAAGCAACAAAAAAACAAATATTATAGAAGTAACTCCCGTTTGGCCACAACTATGCTATACTCTATTTGCCTTGTTGCTCAGGAGGTGACAAAATCACGCACCTCAACTTGTTCACATGAGAAACTTAAAATAAAGAGAATTCCACACCTATCCACAAAATATGCAACAAGGAATTTTTAAGTGCAAAAGCTCTCTCTCTCACAAAATAAATCTCTATGCAACAAGTGTCTTACTATAAGGTTGGCCCAATTTTTAATCTCCACTACTAACAAAGTAAATGGTTGGGGATTTCAAAGTACTTTTTAATCTTGTAACATAGGTTTGGGATAGGTTAGGATATCATTTTGGACAATATGTCTATACCCTTCCTTGAACATCTACATCACTCTATTTAATTCCCCTTTTGACTATGGGCCACTCCTTTTTTTGTTCTCTCTTTCCTCAAGTCTATTTTTCAATTCCATTGTTCACCACTTTTCTTTCATTACTTTTCTTTGGAACTTTTGCGCAATTCATTCATTTTTAGATCCATTCTTTTTCTATTCATTTGTTTTTAATAATAATGCACATTAGGTATTTCACTTACAAATTCGTGGCCCTAAACAAACTTTAGTGAATCTTCACCACCCACAACATAGGCTTTTATCTTCAAGTTGTATTTTTAAATTCAAGGAGGGTATGGTTTAAGAGAGGGATAAAAAGAATGGTTCACGATTTGTGATGAGTTTGCCAAAGAAAGGTCCAAAGGATCAAAATGGGTAACTAGGGATTATATTTATTGCACAAGTAGACTTTTTAGGCTAGAGTGGTTTACAAAATCACAAAGATGTCCTAAGATATTTCCTCCAAAAAAATACAATATACATTATCTTTGAAAGAAGAACGAGAAAAGTTCTAAATAACACAAGTGTACAAGAGATGAATGCAAATTGCTCACCACACATGGCATGCAAAATTTTCCAAAGGAGCTCAAATGTCCCTCCTACTAGAGACAAAATTTGGAGTATTTATTATTATCTACTTTAGAGCCAATAAAAGAGAAAAGTTTTGTTACAAAATTTCTCACATCTGTGCCCTTATTTTTTAAAAATTTTTAGCGGAGGGGGGAGGGGGGGCTGGGGAAGGGGTATCTGATTTGCATTAGCACCATGCAATTTGCCACACATGGCACTAACCGAAGCTTTAGACTCATATTTCATCTCAAAATGGGCGAACCAAACCATGGCCACTCATACTTTGCTAATGTGTATGAATGTGAACCCAAATAATCAATTCCATAGGTACTCAAACTTTTTTAGCATTGACCTTGATGCCATGGGTACTCAAAATTCCCCTGTATCTATAGCTCAAGACCCAAACACAATGCTTTACCTTTAACAATGTCATCAGTCAATCTATCATCGGGTAAAGTTCATCTATAGCTTTAGAAAACTTAGGTAGCCTCGCCGCACCCATAACTTAAAAACCTAAAGTGCCCTTACTGAAATTAAATTTAAGAAGGATAAGGGTTGAGAAAGGCTTTCGTAAACAATAGGCAGTCTAGGAGTATGATGTCACGATCACACCACAAGGACCGCAATCGCGCAGTTGCGGCTGCAGACTATTCTCTGCGATCGCGGTAACTAAGATTAAATTCCCCTATTTTTACTTTGTTTTTTATTTCCAGCAAAGCTGCTAGTTTTCCAGCTCTTTTTCCCTATTTTTTTAGCCACACCACTTATGTTAAAAGACCTAAAAAAACACCAAAACAAATACTAAATGAGTCAATGGTGGGTTGCCTCCCACCAAGCGCATAATTTAATGTCGCGGCAAGACTCTTTTTTTTAACCACATGGCATCCTTAGAATGAAAAAACTCCACCTTGGCCCCCATGGGAATTTTTGTATTGTAGTGTTTCACCATTTGATGATTGACTACAAATTTATTTCCTTCATGATCTTCCAATTCAATGGCCCTACCCAGATAGACGTTAGAAATCACAAATCATCCTGACAAGTTTGAAGCAGAATTTCCCCGCATAGATTTTCTTGCGCAAATTATAGAGAGTACATTCTCTCCAACATAAAATTGTCATATCAATATTTGAGCATCATGCCATTTCTTTTTTTTCTCCTTACAAAATGCCGAACTCTCATAAGTCTTTATTCGAAAATCCTCCATCTCAAGTTATTTTGTGACCCGCACGTCAAAGGGCTCTCCCCAATTTCATGTTCCACTTCTTCAAAGCCCACAATGCCTTATGCTCAAGAACGATGGATAGATGGAATACCTTTCATAACACCAATTGGTAAGGATAAATTCCAATTAGAGATTTGTAGGCCATTCTATAAGCTTAAAGCACTTCATCAAGTTGCCTTGACCAATTGGTGCGACCTATATTTACCATCTTTTCATGTATTGGCTTTATTTATCAATTCAAGACCTCAACTTCACAACTTTTTTGGGGGTGATATGGAGTGGAGACTTTGTGCTTAACCCCATACTTATAAAGGAGAGTCCCAAACACCAAATTACAAAAATATGAGCAGCTAGCCCTAATGATGTGTGAGGTGTTCCAAACCTTGTAAAAATGTGTTTTTTCAGAAATTAGGTAACACATTTGGTCTTATTAGTAGGGAGTGAAACTACTTCCACCCATTTGGAGACATAATCAACCATCACCAATATGTATTTATTCCTAACTAAGCTTACAAAAGGATGCATAAAATCAACTCCCCATTTATCAAAGAGCTCTACTTCAAGGTTTGTCTGGAGGGGCATCTCATTCCTTCATAAAATACCACCATTCATTTAACATTGGTGATACAATTTTACCTATTAGATGGCATCTCTATGCATGGATGTCCAATAAAATCCATAATGGAGGAATTTGGTAGTGGTGTGGATTCCTCCAAGGTGACGACCGTAAGGCAAAGAGTAACAAGCTTCCAAGATATCATTTATTTAAATATCCATGACACCCCGCAAAATAACACTATTAGCAGATTCCTAAAAAAATAGTTTATCCCAAAAGTTTCTCTTTGCATCAAATAAAACTGTTTCTTTTGATGGTAGATCAACCCTTCCAGCTGTACACCACTCGCTACATAGTTGGTAAAGTCGGCATACCATGGTAAATTATTTCCCAAAATGGACATGACCAATTCATTGGGGAAGGTATCATCAATTTCTATCTCCCATGCTTTCCATTATTTCCTTTAAAGCGTGACAGATGATCGGCCACTTGATTCTCACACCCTTTTCAGTCTTTCACCTCAAAATTAACTCTTGTAAGAGAAAATCCATCTAATTAGGTAAAGTTTTGCTTCTTTCTTAGCCATGACGTACTTAAAGTTGGCATGATCCGTGTGTACCACTACTCTCATGCCAAGCAAATAAGCATAAAACTTTTCAAAAGCATAGGCAACCGCCAACAACCCTTGCTCGATAATAGTATACTTTCTTTGGGCATCATTCAAGGTTTTTCTTGCATAGTGAATAGGATGAAAGAGTTTGTCCTTGTGTTGACCTAGCACCACACCCAATTTAATACGACTTGCGTCGTACATTACATCTAATGGGGATGACCAATTGGAGGCCACAATAATAGGGGCTGAGTGAGTAAATCATTAAGATGTTCAAAAGTTTTCAAACATCCTAAATCATATTTGAATTTGGATTCTTTCTATAGAGCTATCTTGGAAAACTGCCTGATGAAACATTGGTAGAACCCATCATAACTTATAAACTTCGAACACCTTTTATGAAGATAGGAGGTTGAAGCTTGGAAATTACCTTAACATTTGCCCAATATACTTGATCTCCCTTTATTGGTATCTTGTAACCTAAGACAATGCCTTATTTTACCATAAAATAACATTTCTCCCAATTCAAAATAAGGTTGTCTCCAAGCACATTTCAAGAACCTTGCTCAAATATTTGAGGCATGACTTGAAAGAGTTTCCCAAAATTGAGAAGTCATCCATAAAGAGTTCCATAGAGTCTTCAACCATATCCTTTAATATTGACAACATATGACATTGGAATGTTGCTGGTGCATTACACAACATGAATGAAATTTGCTTGAATAAAAATGTCCCATAGGGGCAAGTGAAAGTTGTCTTTTCTTGGTCTTCTGGTATGGTATAAATTTGATTGTACCCCGACTAAACATCCAAGAAATAATACAATACTCTCCCAACAAGCCTATTTAGCATTTGTTCCACGAAAAACATCAGAAATATTTGGTAGTCTATGCACACCCGCCATCTAGTGACCAGTCAAATGGGGATAAGATCAATTTTTTAATTTTCAACTACTGTGATACCACCCTTTTTGGGGACATATTGTACTGGGCAAACCCAAGTGCTATTGGATATAGGATATATCACCCCCGTGACAAGCCACTTTGTGATTTCTTTTTTTACCACCTCTTGCATAGGTTGATTTAACCTCCTTCTGTGTTCCATACTCAGTATATAATCTTTCTCGAGTATAATTTTGTAAGAGCAAATATCGGGAGGTATTCCGATGATAGCTACTATCATCCAACCATTGGCCTGAATGGATTTTTTACCACAAAAGTCAATGCTTCTACTTGTGACGAGTTGAGGTCATTTGTGATTATGATTAGTAAAGTATCACCCTCATCCAAGTATGCATATTATAGATGGGGTGGAAGGGGTATCAATTCAACCTTTGGAGGCTCAAGGATGGTTGGTTTTATGGGTAAACTCTCGCGGTTTTTTAGATCAAGGTCCAAGTTTATCGGGTTCTTGGTGTGAAATTCAAGTGCTATTAAAGATGAAACCACCTCATCGTACTCTTGCACTTCAAACCTTTAACAATTCCATAGCACTCATACCAAAGGATCATCCAACATGCTCACATCAATATGGTTGGTCACTTCCCTGTCAATAATATCGATCACCAAGATGAATTGTAAGTCCATTAGTTGCTTCATGGATTTGCATATGTTGAAGGATACCTCCTCATCATTAAAGAAAAATTTCATATCTGCAAATTCCACATCTACCTAATCTTTTCCGGTAAAAAAAATGATCTCCCTAGGATAATAGGGACTTTCACATCCATCACACAATATAAAATAACAAAGTCGGTCCGAAAGATGAAAAGTCCACTTTTACTAGTAGATCATAGATAACACCTATAGGTTTTTTAATGGATTAATTGGAAGTTTATTTTTGTAGATTTGGGCTTCCCCAATCCAAGATTGTGGAATATGTCATAACGTATTAGGTTTATACTTGCTCTGAGATCACAGAATGCTTTTGTGAACTTAAACATACCAATGGTAAATGTAATATTAAAAGCACCAAGGTCTTTATTCTTTTCCATATTTGTGTTTGTCATGACGATACGAAAATAATGAGTTACCTTAACTGTGACATCCTCCACAAGTTGCTTTTTAGATACCAAATCCTTCATAAATTTAGATAGCCCAGCTTGTATTGCAAGGCCTCAATAAGAGAAATATTGATAGATAGGGTACTAACTTTATTAAAGAACTTGTTAAGATTTACATACTTTCCCTTTATCAAGGACCATTTGGGGAACAAAGGGAGGATGAGTTTAGATAGCATAGGGACCATTTGATAATTGTTAACTATTAGCTTTCCCATCACAAGATAACTAAAATTAGGCTCTTCATCATTGGACCTTTTCTTCTTTGCTTTTGTTTCCTTCCCAGTTTGCAATTATATACTTTGCCTTTACATAAGATGCTTTGATATTTGGCTCACTTTTGCCTCTAGCTGTTGAATGGCAATTTAGTGGGACGTAATCGTTTAGTAGAGCATAGAGAAATTACTTCTCATCTTATTCACCATTTCACCAATCTTCTAAACACTACTCAAGATCCACACCAATGTATCTCTATTGATTTAGTCTTTCCTTCCATATTGTGACAAACCTAGGATTTCCTAGTTCCAAACTTTATTTCCATCTTGTCCTTATGAGGCAAGATGGAAATCCATCGACCTCTTAAGGACCACATCTAAAGTGCCATCATTCACTTCTTCCTCCGCACCTTCACATATTATAACTTCTCTTGCATTTATCACATTTATACTTTCCATTGAGTCTCCCACCATATGATCAATGAGGACTTTGAGATATGAAATCACTTTTACCATATTTGCCTCTTTCTGTCCTCCTTCTATATTTTTATCTTTGCACACTAAGGATGAGGAGGGATACCCCATGACTACCTCAGAATCCTTTATCTCCCAACCACTACACAATATTTCCACTTGATATCAGAGCCTAAGGTTTTAAGGTTTCCTAGGGAGTCTGACAAGCCATGTTAAGTAGATTCTTGATCATCAGTGTGTAGCGCGCCATATCTATGAGCAAGAGGCTATAAGACATTTTAGGAAAAACGTTATTCTTTCTTTTAGAAGTCTATCGTGCTTAAAGTGTCTCTCTTTGCTATTGATTCATGCTCTCCTCTTTCAAAAATATGCCTCCACATTGAGCGAGAAGAAATAATGATGGTCAGCAACCTCAACCCGCTAACCCATTAAATGAAAATGTGTCTTATACTAAATTTCGAGCAGCCTTTTAGGAACTGACCTAAGCTGTTACTGCAAGTGTTCATGCCAACCCGGCCTCGGCTCCACAGCAGCAGGGAGGTAATTCAGCTACTGCCAGGATCCATCACTTCATGTGGATAAATCCGCCGAAATTATATGGGTCCAAGTCTGATGAGGATCCACGATTATTTTTAGAAGAAGTGTAGAAGATTACTCAGGTGATGTACGTATCTAAGGAACATAATGTGGAGGTGGATACATATATGTTGAAAAACCTTGCTTATAACTGGGTTGTTGCTTGGAGGAAAGGTAGAGGTAAGGGAGCTATCCCTACAACTTGGCAAGAGTTCCAAGGTGCATACCTGGATAAGTTTTTTACTTTTAGAGATAAGGGAGGCGAAGGTGTAATAGTTTATGAACCTGCAACAGGGCTCTTTGACTGTTAGGGAGTACTGCTAAAGTTCAATCACTTGGCTAAGTATGCTCCTGACTTAGTGGCTGATAATCGGGCTAGTATGAGTAAGTTTGTGACTAGAGCGTCTAGTAATATGGTTAAGGAGTGTAGGTCTACTATATGAAAAGTAAGATGAATCTTTCTAGGCTAATGACTTATGCCCAACAGATTAAGGTAGACAAGATTAAGAAGAGAGATAAAATGAGAGGGAATAAGAGAGTTAGGTCCAAGCAGCATGGATAGGGTCAGACTAGATCACAGGAAGGGAGTCACCCTCAGTATCAAGATCGTTCGTCTATGCCACCACCGTCATCTGCTAGTGCTCCCATGCCTAGAAGTAGGCAGGAGCAAGGTAGCAGGTCATATGTATCCAGGTCCCAGTACAGTGCTAGCAGTAAGACAAATCGTCCCCTGTGTCCTAAGTGTGGTAGGGCTCATTTGGGTGAGTGTTGGGGTGAGAAGAGGGGTTGTTTCTGGTGTGGTGAAATGTGTCACAGAGTTAGAGATTTTCCATATAATGGATAATGGCATCGTGACTATCGCCTTTAGACCCAGACTCAGACTGTTAGTGCTCCAGTTCTAGCAACTCACCCAGCCCTAACTCAGGGTGCCTTTTCTAGTAATGTTGGCGAGCAGCACCAGAATAGATTCTATGCTTTACCATCCCGCCAGGAATAGGAGGACTCTTCCGATGTTGTTACTGGTATACTTCATATATTTTAGTTTGATGTGTATGCTTTGTTGGATCCTGGATCCAGTTTCTCATATGTTACACCTTTGATTGCTGTGAATTTTGAAATGAGTCTTGAGATTATTCCTGAGCTTATCCTAGTTTCTACCCCAGTGGGTGATTCGACTATTGCCCAAAAAGTGTACAAAAGTGTTCTTTTACCGTTCTTCATAAAGTCTTATTGGCTGATCTGATTGAGTTAGACATGGTAGATTTTGACGTAATTCTGGGTATGGACTGGCTATATTCTTCTTATGCCTCTATAGATTGTCGGACCCGAGTGGTCAAGTTTTAATTTTCGGGTGCATCCGTGTTTGAGTGGTCTGGGAATTCTATGTCACCCAAGAGTCATTTTATCTCTTACCTCAAAGCTAGCAAGCTTATTTCCAAGGGGTGAATTTACCATTTGGTTAGAGTCAAAGACACTAAGTCTGAGACTCAAACTCTTCAGTCTGTTAACGTCGTCAATGAGTTTTCTGATGTCTTTCTGGATGATCTCCCAGGGATACCTCCTGATAGAGAGATAGAGTTTGGGATTGATCTTCTTCCCGATACTCAGCCCATTTCTATTCCTCCATACCATATGGCCCCTGCAGAACTTAGAGAGTTGAAATAGAAACTAAAAAATCTACTAGATAAGGGTTTTATAAGGCCCAGTGTTTCTCCTTGGGGTGCTTCTGTGTTGTTTGTGAGAAAGAAAGATGACTCTTTGCGTATGTGCATTGATTATTGCCAACTGAATAAAGTCACCGTAAAAAATAAGTACCCCCTTTCAAGAATAGATGATTTGTTTGACCAATTGCAAGGTGCTAGTTATTTCTCAAAGATAGACTTTCGTTCTGACTATCATCAACTCAAAGTTAGGGAGTGTGACATCTCGAAAACCTCTTTTCAAACTAGTTATGGCCATTTTGAGTTTCTTGTTATGTTTTTTGGGTTAACTAATGCTCCAGCAGCTTTCATGGACCTCCTGAATCGAGTGTTCAGACCATATCTGGATATGTTTGTCATAGTGTTCATCGATGATATATTGGTGTACTCCTGTAGTGAGGATGAACATTCTGATAATCTCCAAACTGTCTTGCAAATCCTTAGAGATCATAAATTGTTTGCCAAGTTTAGTAAGTGTGAGTTTTGGCTAAGGTCAGTTGCTTTTCTGGGCCATATCATTTCTTCCGAGGGTATTAGAGTTGATCCCGAAAAGATCGAAGCTATTAGAAATTGGCCTAGACCTATTTCTCCAATTGATATCCGAAGTTTCTTGGGTTTAGCTGGCTATTATGGCTGTTTTGTTTAGGGTTTCTCCTATATAGCATCTTCTATAACTTGGTTGACCCAAAAGAAAGTGAAGTTCTTGTTGTCCGAATCTTGTGAGAAGAGTTTTCAGGAGCTGAAGACTCAACTCACTTCAGCACCAGTTTTGACTTTGCCTAATGGTGTTGATGGTTTTGTGGTGTACTGTAATGCTTTGAGATTTGGGTTGGGTTGCGTATTGATGCAGAAGGGTAAGGTGATAGGTTATGCTTCAACAGTTGAAACCCCATGAGAAAAATTACCCCACCTATGACCTTGAGTTGGCTGCTGTTGTGTTTGCTTTGAAAATCTAGAGACACTATTTGTATGGTGTCCATGTTGATGTTTTCACTGATCATAAGAGTCTGCAGTATGTGTTTACCCAGAGAGAATTGAATCTTAGGCAGAGACGATGGTTAGAATTATTAAAGGAATATGATATAAGTGTGCTGTACCATCCGGGCAAGGCCAATATTGTGGCAGAAGCCCTAAGTAGGGTGTCCATGGGTACTGTTTTGCATGTGGTAGAAGGTAAGAAAGAGTTGGCTCATGATGTACATCGTTTGGCTAGATTTAGGGTTAGGTTGTTTGACTCTGCTAAAGTTAGTATAGGGGTTCAGAGTAGTTTTGAATCCTCCTTGGTTTCGGAAGTAAATGAAAAACAATACTTAGATGCTAGTTTTGTCAGACTGAGGGAGTCAGTCAAGGACCAAAAAGTAGAAGTTTTCTCCCAAGGGGGAGATGGTGTGTTGAGATTGCAAGGTAGATTATGTGTCCCGAATAATGATGATATAAGACAGAGGATTATGGCTGAAGCGCACGGGGTGCGATATTCTATTCATCCTGGTGCCACCAAGATGTAACAAGACTTGCGGGAAATCTATTGGTGGAGTGGCATGAAGAAAGATATAGCAGTGTTTGTAGCTAAGTGTGCAACATGCCAACAGGTTAAGGTTGAACAACAAAGACCTGCTGGTATGATGCAAGAGTTTAGTATTCCCACCTGGAAGTGGGAAGAGATAATTATGGACTTTGTGATTGGTTTACCTCCTTCCCGACGCCATCATGATTCCATTTGGGTTATGTTTGATAGGTTGACTAAGTCTGCTCATTTATTGCCTGTTCATACTTCATATACTAATGAGGATTACACTAGATTGTATATCTGAAAGCTAGTCAGCCTGCATGGAGTTCCCTTGTTTATCATTTCGGAGAGGGGTACTCAGTTCACTTCGTAATTTTGGAAAGCTTTTCAGAAGGGTCTTGGTACCCAAGTGCTTTTGAGTTTTGCTTTTCATCCGCAGACCAATAGTTAGGCTGAGCGGACCATCCAGACCTTAGAGGATATATTGAGAGCTTGTGCACTTGACTTTAAGGGAAGTTGGGATGATCACTTACCGTTGATAGAGTTTTCTTACAATAATAGTTTCTACTCTAGTATTGGCATGGCTCCGTTTGAAGCCTTATATGGGAGGAAGTGTAGATCACCCATAGGTTGGTTCGAGGTGGGTGAAGCGGCTGTGAGTGGTCCTGATTCGGTATTTGAGGCTATGGAAAAAGTTAAGTTGATTAGAGAAAGGTTGAAAACTACGTAGAGTCGTCAGAAGTCATATGCGGATGTTAGAAAGAGAGACCTTGAGTTTGAAGTTGGTGACCTAGTGTATCTGAAAATTTCATCCATGATGGGGATGAAGAGATTCGGAAAGAAGGGGAAGCTTAGTCCCCGTTATGTTGGTCCTTACAAAATTCTTAGTCGTGTTGGTAAGGTAGCTTATGAGGTCGAGTTGCCTTCCGAGTTGTCCTCTGTTCATCCAATATTCCATGTCTCCATGATTAGAAAGCATATTAGGTAGTGGATTCCTCTGTGAGTGCTGACATTCAAGAAAATCTTTCTTTTGATGAGATTCCTGTTGAGATTCTTGATTTCAGTGTCCGAAGACTAAGGAACAAAAAATTTCCCTTGGTTAAGGTGTTGTGGTGAAACCAATCTGTTGAGGTTGCAACTTGGGAAGCTGAGGCGGATATACGATCCAAGCACCCGCACCTATTTTCCGCGAGCTCCGATCAATCCGAAGGTACCGTTCTTTCCTAAATCATGCACTTTTGATAAAAGTTGCAGCAGTTCAGCTGTCATTTATTATGTGTTCATCTGTAGTTTGTTGAATTTATGCATTCTGTGTTGCATTCGTAGTGAGAAACGATGTGGTGATGAGTTTAATGAGTGGTTTCAGCTGTACGCTCTATTCCCTATCTAATCTTGGCATGTCTAGCGTCATTCGAGGATGAATGTCTCTAGGGGGGATGATGTAATACCGTGGAAAATTTTTCGTTGAAATTTTGTGCGTAAACATGTTGGGTTTTATCTTCAGAATGAATAATAAATTTTTGCTGCGGAATGTCTTATATTATGACCCACCATTACGTATAGTATCAAATAAGCTTTCCAATGATATGTGGATCATCCAAAATGGACACCTGAGGGACGAGTTATGAACATTCCGATCGAACTGTGAATAGTAGTGAACAGTAAAATGTGTAGGAAAAAGTACTGAAGCCTCTAACTTTAAATGATCATAACTCCTTGTACGTAATGATCTGGGTGATCTACTATATATAAAAGGAAAGCTCTGCGAGTCCTCTTTCCAATGAAATTGGTTTCATCCAATTTTTCTATCGGAGAAAAAAGTTATGGTCGATCTACTTCAGCCTATCAAAAGTAAATTTTTGAGTCAACTTCAAATGATCATAACTACTCGTACACAATGATCTGGGTGAGATACTATATATCAACGAAAGATATGAGAGTCCTCTTTCTAATGAAATTGGTTTCATTCAATTTGAATATCGGAGTAAAACGTTATGGTTGATCTACTTCAGACTATTAAAATAGTCCACCAACGTACTGATTCGAGATTTTTTTGATTTTTAGGGGTGTTTTGGTCATTCCCCCTCACCCAAAATCCGTCCAAACCCTATATTAAAGCCTATTAGAAGCATTATATGTTATATTCCATCAAATTCCCTCAAAAAGAAAACCCTAATATCCTACATCCAATTTCAAGAACCTCCAAAGTTCACCATTAATTCTGCAAATTTATTCCAGATTCCAATTTCCTAGTTCAAGAACTCCAAGAACCATCATTCAAAGGCACGATTAACATCTCAAAAATGCGTATCGATCTAAATTTCATCATTCAAGGCATGTGGGGTTTTTCAACAAGAACTCTCTTTCGTTCTTGTGCCCAAAAGTAATTTTCTTTACAAAGGCATGATTTTTATTTGATCTTTATGAATTTGAAGCATGAACCCATATCTTATGATGATTATTATGAAATCTTGATATTTATGATTTTTAAAGCTGAATTTGCATGTGTATAGATATAAAGCATGAATCCTGAATGATATTTATCATGATTTTGATATTTGAGTCGTGAATCCTCATTGGAAATTATGTTTTTTTTAGAAAGTGTGTGTTATAAACACGTTGATGTTGAATATTTGAGATATTTTGAATGATTTGACCTTTTGGTCTTAATGGAGTTATTTTGAACTCGAGTATGAAAGAAATCCACAACGTGGTTGATTTTGATAGATGGGAAGCATGATGGCTCCCGATGTATATTTATATATTAATGAAATTGTTTTGTTGTGGATTGTCTTTGAAATGATCTGAGCTAAATCCGGGAGAAATCTTTAGCACCGAGTAGGAGGTATAAAGCAACCTTACTTCCGTAGAACTACGTGCTCCCATAGGAGTGAGCCTGAGGCTAATTTATATAGTGATCACTAGTTTGTGTGGATTTGATATCGATAGTCCTACTACGATGGCAAGGATAGGACGTCTCTCCCCAACGTGGGTTGTTCGTTGGACTCCATGTAGCTCATATGGTTTATGTCGGTTATAGGATCTCCCAGTATGTGTGTGTTTCCTTGTGTCTATAGTGAACGGTGAAGTGATTTGAAAGTGGAATTGTGAAAGTTATTCTTTCAAAATATTTAAATGATATTTACATTATGAGAATTGATATTCTTGATGAACTAAAAGTGATTGACAAATTATATGATGACTCACATGTGTTATTATACTTATTTCATCCTCTCATGATTATGATGTTTTTCTTTGGGCTATATGTCTTTCATACATCCTATATATTTCTTATAAATATTTATGATGATGATGTTTATAAAACTACATACACCCCCATATACTCGATTCCTTTCCATAGTACTGACCCACATCTTCGAATGTGGGCTGTATTTTCTTGGAATATAGGTTCAGGTGCTCAGTTCCAGGTTCGACAGTGATTCTTCGGGTATGCGGTTCTACATCCTCTGTCGTGGTGACTCCTCAAGTTCCGAGGACGTGATGTTTAATTTTGGTTTCATGGAATTGTTTACATTTGATAACTGAGTATGAGTCAGTTGGGGCATGTCTCAATGGCTCGCTGATTTTATTGATTTTCTTAGAGACTTGTCTGACTAGTATAGATGTTGGGAGTTGACTAATAAGTTGTATTTTGTTATCTTTCTGAAATTCTTTTATTCTTGGATGATGATTACTCTATTGATATTTGAGGGTTATTTATGAAAACCCCGTTGATTCGTGTTGAACTAAATGAAAATGGCTCAAAGGGTTAGCTTGGGGCTACTCGTAGCCTCAAGCACCGTGTGACGCTCCGGGACACATTTTCGGGGCGTTATACTTGACCCAAGACTTTTGATGCAACTCCTTATGGTGTGTTAATGCATGATCCACTGGTTGAATTGTCTACTATGTCCTTATTTAGTTGATCCAATACCCTATAAAAGTTTTGGTAAAGCATCTTCTCCAGTATCTCATGGTTGTTGCATTTCAAGAGTGTCTCCTTAAATCTTCTCAGAGCATCATACCATATTTCTTCATGGTATTAACGGTAATTAACAATCTCATCCTGCAATTTCAATATTCGAGAAGGTAGGAAGTATTGACTTAAGAATGCCTCCATAAGATTTCCCACTATTAATGGATCCTGCGGGCAACAATTTTAGTCATAGCACCATATTTCCCTTAAGAGAGAATGGGTAAAGATGTAGCCAAATAGACTCTTGGGATATATGTACAACATTAAAAAGAGCACAAACTTCTATGAAACCCTTCAAGTGTGTATTCGAGTCTTCAGGGGATTCTCCCCCACGAATTCCCTTTAAATGGTGCAATTGTATCATTACAGTTTTAATATCTATATTCTATGCTTCTTGGTAGGGCAATACGAATAGCACTCTCATGATCTTCGGCACCAAGATAGTCCAAATCCCCTTGACTCATGAATATGTGGAAAAAAATTCTTACCTATTAAAAAATAAAAAACAATAACGAGATTTATGCTTACCTTTTGAAAAATAAAAAAACAACGAAATTAAATCACACTCACCATGGGTATATTCAAGTAATAATCACAATGCACAACTAAAATCTATATTTAACTCCCCAGCAATGGTGCTATTTTTATAACGTTCATCACTCCCATGTTTGAGGGGTGAGGCGATCTTTGTCAATAACCCAACTCATGCTGGAGTCGAATCCACAAGGAGCAAGGTATAAATTTCAAATCCTGTGGGTATTCTAGTTTTGAAAGATTTCCCAAGGTGTAGACAAACGCAACATATAAAATAAAGCGGGGGAATTGGTTTTTAACAATCTTTGTTAACAACACACTAACCTAGAACTTTTGATTTAGAATCAATAATTGAGAAGATCTTGGGATTATGTATACCCAAAGCCAAGTGGTGCATGGGTTATTGAGAGTTTAACATGAAACTTAATTGTTGAGTAAAAGATAGGCTAAGTCGAAAGTTTTTTTGGTTTATCTTTCAACAAAACCACAAAGATTTCACCCATTGGCTTTTTCGACCACCAAACAAGTGTGCAATTCATAATCACCCAAAACCTTAACTGGGCATCCCTATTTCTGGGATGATACCCTTAACATAATTCACATTCCAATCACACTTATTTCTAAGGTTGCAAAATTTAGAAAACCATAGGCTTGTTTGTCCACCATTTATTTGTCACCCCATAGCCCTGTTTCAAGGATGCTATGAGTTCCCATAACTTCACCTTTATACCTCATTCAAGGATGATTAAGGGTTTCTAAAGCTTGGGGTTTTCACCCATCAAACCTATTGCGAGATTTTGGGGTTTTCACCCATAAATTCAAACTATTAAGCTCAAGCAATGGTAGAATCCATAATCAACAACTAAAAATCATGCAAACCCATCAACACCCACACGCAATGGTAGAATCCTGGTTTGCCAAATCAAAAACACACACCACTGCCTACCCTGCACTTCTCCTTATGGTTCTTACCATATCCCCTACAAAATAGATTGATGCAACTATTATTCATGCTACCCTAGGACTTAGATACTGGTTTTCTATCCTGATTATCCTATCTGAACTTAGGAACTAGAGCAATAACTAAAGATGAGGATGGAACTAAAAAGTTTTGGTGGAACTGAGAATAATTCCAACCATCAAACCTTTTCTATAGAAGTTGAATCTACCAGTTTTGGCCTTTTTATTCTCCCTATCCTTCTCGTTGAGCTTCTCTTCCATAATATGTTGAGCATGAACCATCAACCTAGAAAGGTCTATCTCCTTAATCAACATAGATGTTCTACACTCCTTTATTTCCCGATCTGACACACCAGACACAATCTTACTCATGATGGCCCCAGAATCAACCACCATAGATGGAGCATACCTCGCTAACTGGGTAAACTTTAGTAAGTACTCCTTCACACATATATAACCCTACTTCATATTTATAAACTCCTTCACCTTGGCCTCCCTCAACTCATGTGGTAAGAATCTATCTAGGAAGGCCATAGCAAACTCATTCCACTCTATAGGTCCTGCCTCAACACCAATATCTTTCTTTTATTACTTGAACCAAGTATGAGCCATTATTTGCAATTGATAATATGTTAAGTCAACACTATCACCATAAGTAACGCCCATGATATCTGTCACTTTATACACACCATTTAAAAACTTTTATCGATCCTCCTTAGACTTGGATCCATTAAATAATAGAGGATTCTTTCAAGCGATGTCAGGGATCCTAGTTGTTGCTGTTCTCACTACTGGATTGACTGGGGTAATAATATGTTAGTTATTTTGACAACCCATAGTATGGACCAAAATGGTGAAACATTCTTTAATTTTGCATGGAAAGCATGTTCGTTTAGAGAATCTTCTTAAACAGGCGGCGTGGGCTGATTCCTATTCTTTCTTTTGTTATTTCATCTTGGAGACATTTTCTATACAAGGGTGAAGGATGATTTAGAAAAGGGAATTCAATAGAGCTAATTCTTTATTGCACAACATGAATACTAAAAGAAGCAAAACTTTCCAAAAACATCTCATAGCCTCTTGCCCATAGGTGTGGCACACTTCACCCACATACACAAGACTACTCAATGCAACTTTAAGACACCTAGAAACTTTGAAACCTTAGGCTCTGATGCAAAGTTTTCCATGATTTGAGTGCTTAAGACAACAAGTGATCCCAAGCAAACCCCTGATCTAGTATCTACAGTGTGCACTGAATAAAGTGATAATACAACATCATATGTGAAAGCTAAATTATTGAGAAATTGTGTTAAAATATAATACTAAAACAATACCCAACATGTCTAAACTACTAATATTACTAAAAATATGTCTGGCTATTTGAAAGCCTCTAACACATAAAGATCTGATGGGACAAACCCCAACTAACTCTTAATGACTAAAATAAAGTAATTACTAAAAATAATTTCAAATTATTTGTCCTCGATGGATGAGGACTCACCATAACTACTGCTGAGTGGCATTGAACTGAGTAAGGATGATTGGGAAACTAAGCATCCAAACCTATATTGTAAAATAAATACATCACAAAAGAGAGTATGCAATCAGTACTTAGGATGTATATATGTGTGATATGGGACTAACTTAAATACATATAAGTACTGAGCATGAATGCATGAACATGTAAAGAGTATGTAAGACAAAGAAAAATATGTACTGAAATAATCCATAAACTAAATAACTAAATAAGTGATAAACTAAACACCTGGTCATGTAAACCTAAGCTTATATAATATGAATACTGAACTGAAACTATGGGATCTATCATGAAATAGATATACCTCAATCTAAGATAATCGGGGTCCAACCTATAACCCTAGTTTGAAGATTGTCAATACCTTGCCTCAGGTACAAACTTTTGTTGTGTGGATCGACTATGTTGATGTCCTAAAGAACTAAGGTTCTAGTCCTCTATTAGTGAATGATCCCTAAGAGAGTGTCAGTCCTCTACTAGTGGTTGACATCTCATAACCTATGCTAGTTATGTAGATCTAAAAATTAGGGACTTTAACTAAAGGTCTCAGTTCTCTACTGGTGGGTGAGTATTAATCCCTATGTTTGCTTGGTGCTAAATCTTACTACCAATTAAACTGACACTTTTACTGGTTGAAGCTAATAGGACTCAAAACTGATAATTGCTCAACATGAATATGATAATCTGATTATGATGATAAAAACTTGATCTGACTGACTTATTACTTGAAATTAGAAACATTCATAAACATATAGGTATCGGGTGTTCATAACTTAACAGCACTAAATAATACATTAAATACAATAACATCATCAAAATATTATAAAAAAATTCATGATTCATTGACCCAAAACATAGTATATTAAACTAAACTAACGAAATCCATCATTTCTAGTATGGGAAGATATTAAACTTATGAGGAAAACATTGTCACATAGTTTAATTCATAAATTAATAATTATCATGGTGTCAACTTAGCATCTATGAGTGACTGAGATTATAAAGAATGTAAGAACATAATTCACCTGGGGGACACATTGCTATGATTTCTATCAAAATTATTAAGAGAAAATTTACTAAATTTATACTTGACTTTTAAATTTAATAATAAGAGGTATAGGGGTTTATACTCTAAAAAGGAATTTTTAGGACTCAACGGGTGCAAGGAACACATTGATAAATATCCCACATACCTCAGTTTTCTAGAATTATTGAAGGAAACTTAGAATTAAGACCTTGGATGGGTGAATTCTTGGAAGATGCTTTTGATTTTTGTGTTCTTATTAATGTGATGAGAATGAATGTCGTTACTGGTGATGAATGGGGTAAATAATTTAGTTCTTGGTTTTACATTATGGATTGGGTATTTAGGGAGAGGTAAAAGACTAAAATGCCCCTCACCCCTTAAAGAAGGATGCATATTTTTACACTATAGCATAGCATGGTGGCTATAATGGAGGCCATCCTCCTTAACATTCCGCCTATTGGGTGTATAACCTCCATAACATACAGCGTATCATTAAGACTAACCTCTATGACGTGCTGTGTATCACAGAGACTATCACCCGTGATATGTTGAAATCACAAAGGTTTACTTTTTTTTTGGTCCAAATTCACTCCAAACCTCTTCCAAAAAATCTAAAACTCTCCCTGATGACCATTTTAATACTCCTAAACAAATTTCAACTTATAATTTAGCTTTTCAAACTTGGGAAGGGCCAATAATAAAATGTTTGAAACATAGGCGTGTTAAAATGGACATGTCACTTATACTTAATGAGAAATAATTTCTTTGAAACCTATGAAAAATAGATGGAAACTTGTCTAGGATCTTACACAGTATTACATTTCTGTTGATTAAGGAAGTTTTGCCTCTATTTAGAGGTGGCATGTAAGGTTATTTGGGTGGTCCACTAGGTACTCATGGAGGTTTTTAGGTAGGTTGTACAAAAAATCGATTAGAAGCCCAACCATATGGCGGGCGGGTATATTGTATGTCATACTTGCTAGACCCAAAACTGAGTCTCTAGATGTTATTATCATAGGTACAATCTCGGTGTGTCATTAGTTGGATTTTGCTTAATTTGATCTATGATCCACTTATTCTAGTATGTTTTCATATTATTCCATGAGGTAAGATTTATCTTTGGATTCTTTATCTAAGTCATTAAGTGTATCTACTCTCATGGGTGATTCTTTATTAGTGGATCACGTTTATAGATCATATGTTATGACTGTTCGAGATATTAATACTCATATTGATATTCTTATTTTATATATGGAGGATTTTGATATGATTATAGGCATGGTGTAGTTATCTCACTATTACACAATCTTAGATTATTTTGCCAAGACTCTTATTGTAGCCATGAATGTTATGCCCCTGGTAGTGTTGCAAGGAGCTATTAGTTATCAGCTGATGGGAATTATTTCTTATATTTAGGATAGGAGACTTATTTATTGGGGTTGTGAGTATTATCTTACTTATATTCATGGTATTAGTGTGGAGTGTATATCTCGTACAATTGTTCCTATATTTTGAGAGTTTCATAACACTTTTCCTATCATCTATTGATCTTCCTCCTGAGCATGATTTAGTTTTCTATTTTTCTTACCATATGGCTCTCGTTAAGATTAAGAAGATAAATTATTAGCTTTAGGATATTTTGGGTAAGGGTTTTTTAGACCAAATATGTCTCCTTGGGGAGCACTTGTCTTGTTTGTGAAGAAGAAAGATGGTTCCATGCATATGTGTATTGACTACAGGCGTCTTATAAAGGTTATGGTGGAGAATAGGTATCCTATGTATCATATTAATTATTTGATTGACTAACTTTTGGGTGCAAGGATATTCTCTAAGATTGACTTGAGATTCGGTTACTATAAATTTAGGATTTAGGCTAAGGATGTCCCGAAGATGGCCTTTAGGACCAGATATAGTCATTATGAGTTCCTAGTGATATATTTTAGGTTGGCTAATGCCCAACCCTATTTATGGATTTGATAACTATTTGTTCATGCCTTATTTGGATTCCTTTGTGATTGTGTTCATCGACATCATCCTTGTGTATTCGAGGAGTATAGAGGAACATATGCAACATTTGAGGATTGGGCTCTATACTTTGAGAGATTATAGGATCGTTTACAAAATTTCTATATGTGAGTTATGGATTGAGTCAATGAATTTCCTTGGGTATGGGTGTCCAAGGATTGGATTATGGTACACCCAGCAAAGATTGAGTCTATTTGTGACTAGGCCAAGCCTATATATCTGTCTGAGGTTCATAGCTTTGTTGGTTTTGGTAGTTACTCTATACGGTTCATTGAGAGTTTTTATACTAATGTAGTGTCGATGATTAGATTAAATAAAAAGGATGTTTCTTTCTAATAGTAAGAGAAGTGTAAGTTGAGCTTTGGGAGCTCAAAGGATTTCTCATTTAAGCTTCTATATCAGCTTTTCCTACTGAGGGTGAGGGATTCACCGTATATTATGATACTTCTGGTGTTTGTTTTGATTGTCTGTTGATGTAATTGGGTTGACTTATTAGTTATGCATCAAGGCAGCTAAAGCGGCATGAGCACAACAACCCCTTCCCATGTTTTAGAGTTGGCGGTGGTTGTTTTCGAGCTTATGATTTTGAAACATTATATTTAAGAAGTGCATCAAGAGATTTTCATGGATCATCATAGTGTTCAACATCTTAAGACCCATAGATAGAAAAATTGTAGGAAGAGTAGATGGATGGAGTTTCTTAAGGATTATGACATATCTATCTTTTATCATTCAGGCATGGCAAACATGGTATCGATCGCCATTACCCGAAAGGCAGTGAATATGGGTAGCTTGGTTTGTATCTCAAATTCTCAAAGGCCTTTTGTGTGGGAACTCCATTCCTTAGCTACCTTTATGGTACAACTTAATATTTTGGACCTTAGAAGGATTCTTTCTAGTGTAGATGGAAGGTCTTTGCTATTTCAGCAAATGAAGAACTATTAGTTTGAGGTATGAGACTTTTCATTAATTGTGATTAGGTGTTGAGTAGTGAGTCCAAGAGGAATATCATAGATTTTGTGGGTATGCTAGGATTTGATGGCCATATTTATTCAACGAGCATTGGAGACTTGATTGAGTTGATTTTACGTGAAGCTCGCAACTCTAGATATTTTATTCACCTTGCCATATCTAAGATGTTTAGAGATTTGTGGTAGCATTACTAATAGGGTGGTATGAGGTGAGATGTAGCTAAATTTGTAGCTCATTTCCTACGGTGGCGATTGTTGAAGGTTGAGCATTAGCTACCTGGCGCCTTAATTAAAATATTACCCATTCTCGAATTGAAATGGAAGAGGATTACCATGGACTTTTATAGTGGTTTTCCTTGTACCTCCCATGGTTTCAATGGTGTTTGGGTCATTATAGATCCTTAAGAAATTAGCACATTTCATTCCTATTCAGATGTCCCTCAGAGATAAGAGGTTAACCCATATCTTTCTTCGTGAGATGGCCTTTTTTTCATGGAGTTCATATATATATATATATATCATTTCAAACTGAGTTTCGGTTTTCACTTCTAGGTTTTGGAGAGCTTTCTAGTATGATTTGGGTACTCAGGTGGAAACTCTGAATATTATATGCACAAAGAAGTCTGTATTGAAGTAGATTATCCAGAACAATCCATCCCTTAATAGAGCCTGCAACAAGGATGACCTTATTACCATGTCCAACTGCTCATACCCACACCATAAGATGAGATTAAAAAGGCCATAGTTGTTCAGGAGGTTCAAATTGCCAAGGCCTCCAAGTGATAAGATTAGGGAAATTCAGCAAAACAGGTATTTCAGACGAAGAAGCCCAGCAAGTTACAATAATAAGAATGATGGTTGCTTCATCTGTAGAAAGCCTGGTCATTTTTTTAGGAACTGTCCTCAGACCAAAGAAGTTGAAGGACTCCATCATCCTTTTTAAATAAATTGATAATCACACAGTCATTTATCTCAACAAAGAGGATGACCTTGAATCATTCCTCTCATTAGAAGAAGAGCTAACAGAGGACACCCCCGTCTCCATAGATTCTTATGAAAAATCAAGCAATATCTATGCAGATAATCTTTACCTGATATCCTACACTGGAGAAGACAACTAAAATTTGCTAGTAGGATATTCATGTTAAACACAGTAGGAATTTTATCTTGCAAAATAACAGACGACCCTCCAGAGTAGTTAAATTCGTATGTAGATCCCTTTGATCAATCCATCCTCGGAGAAAGAATAACTTTTTACAAGCTTTTAGTGTTCAAAAAGTATGGTGAATCCATCCTGAAGCTATTCGGAGTGCACCTAGAAAAATCATTCTGCCATGTGTTCACAACACTAGCTAATGACTTCCCACAAGAACTCTTTTGGGTATTCTAGTATCTGTGATAATACCATTACATTCTCATAGAGTTTAAGTGTGATGCCTTCAGGTATTTTGAACTAATCCAACCAGCTCTGAACAAATTAAATATTGTGGTTCAAGCCACAACAATAATAGATTCGATGCTTCAGATATTTTTATGATGCAATGGTCTTCATGCTGCATAATTCTGTAGGAATCACACGCCACGACGTCTAAGCTCAGCCATAAATTTCACTCCTCTAGAAATTTCATGTGCCTATACTCTACTTTAAAGATGAATATTATGAAGCACAATGATTCATATTCCAGTCAAACGGATGCATTGCAAAAGAAATTTGTCCAAAAGAATGGGGAAAATGAAACTACACCAACGATCATCCACATTGGGATAAAGTCCGACAAGCAACAATGGAATATTAGCTACCGTATGAAATCACGAGAGATAAAGTCACCAACTTCATTAAAAGCATATAGATAAAAGATCCCCCATAGGAATGTGAAGCTTAATCATCCAGTTGAAGGATTTGCATCACTAGATTGATGAAAAAAATCTTGGAAAGCAAAAAATGCCTCAGGTAGAAGAACAACATCGATTGGTGGAACAAATTAGTACATGCGAGCTCACCACCGACACCATCAAACACTAATTGAAAGATAGTGTTAGATAAACTGTGCAAGAAAGTTACCTTCTCCATTGGGTTTCCCTTTCTAGTAGGTTACCCTCTATGGTGGGTTACCCTTTTTAATAGGTTATCCCTATCTCTAAGTAAACCCTATCAGATGGGTTACCCTTACCAGCAGGTTACCCTTTCCAATGGATTACCCACATCTACAAGAAACCTTATTCAGTGGTTTACCCTTTTGATAGGTTTGTATTGAAGCTTATGACGTTGTTACTTTGAGGAGAAAGAGCTTATGCACCTGCTTTCAAGATGCTTACAAGCTAGTGATGCACCTTTTTGCAAGCTACTAACTCTCCTGCTTGCACATGCCAACAACATTAATGTGTTTTGTTTTTATTTACACCAACACATGTTAGTGGGTACTGACTTAAATAAAACAGGTTGTAAATATTAGCAATATGTACACAAGATAAGGATTATCTAGGTATAACAGATAAAACTTATCTCATGGGAAAAAGATAAGACTTATTTAGTCATAAGGATAATGCCTATCTCTTAGAAGATAGGGTAGAATTGTAATATTTTATTTTATGTTTATCCATTGATATTCCTTTTCTAGTAAAAGAAATCATAGGCAATCAGTAGAGGCATCAATTTCTCCACTTAGAGATTTACTATCAACTTTGAAAAAATCCACGATAAAGTACTTATTGTGATTGCAACATGGAACTATGAAGGTACTTTCCTTATATACGAAATAAAGTTTGCTTCATCCACGCAACGTATATTTCTAAGTTCTTTCCATGTATATGAAATTAAATTTGCTTAGTCTGCACTATAGCTTTCTAATTTGATTTGTTATCTAAGAAAGAACATGCAAATCTGAGGTATGCCTTAGTACACCTTTTGTTTCGCGGATGATTGAGGGAAACAAGCCAGGGGGAGCTTCTGTAAGACCCATTTATGTCGTATAAGAAACAGGCTTGTACTAAGGAGATTAATGATTTCATTTGTTCTAAGACTGGCAAAGTCAAGTCATCCTATTGAAGGTTGCGAAGTCTTAGTTACCAAACAATGCCATCCATTAGCGTATGCGTATCTCAGTCGTAAGAAAGCTATGATGTGTTAATTAAAAGATTTTATTTCATATAAAATACAACCTTTATGGACATTAAATCTCCTATCTTGTTAGAAAGGTTAGTCTATGTGTCTATAGTGTCAATAGATGCTTTGATTTCATATGATGTGTTTTTTACATGGTCGTGACAATGCCTTTCATGTTAGAAAGTTTGGAGCTATGTTGCTAGCCACGTAGCTTCCATCGCAAGTACCCTTCTTTGCCCCACTGTCTCCCTCTCGATTTGGTCCAGCGTTCCCTACCCTTCCTTTCTATTTGGTATCAGGGCCATCCCCCCCACGAAAGGAGGGAGAAAGTAGGAGATTGCATAGACATCTTCTTGATTGCATATACGTGAGACAACTTTATATTTTTGTCTTTACTTTACCTTTTCTAAGTTGTTAAGCCGTAAATTCTTAAGTTTCACTTTCTAATATTACTATCAAAGTCCTGTGCATATTTGAGTCATAGTGTCATTTCTATTATTAGAATCAGGCTTTTCCAGTTATCTTATTCTGCATGTTGTACATAATCGAGTCATAGTTTCTTTTCTTAGATTTTAGAACAAATATTTGTTTTGTCTTATCCTTAAATCTTTAGCACAAATATATATATAGTCTTCACCTATAAAAATACAAAAAAGATTTTATATTTTATTGAGTCTTTTCCCTAGATCTTTCAAACAAATACATCCAGTCTTTATAGTCCAAAAAATACAAAAAATATGTCTTTCTCTATTAATTTACCAGCTTTATGTACTTTGTTTGATCCGTACAAGTTCTTCTCTAAGTTATCCATATTTACAACCCCTCATAGAACTTTACTATATAAAGATGACAATCTTTATGAGGTATAGGTGCTACAGCCTGAACAAGATATGTCCACCATATATATTCCTCTACCCAACCCCTACTGTTCTTTTGTCAAAGAAGCATCTAATCCATGTATGTAGATTGATTCTTTGAATCAGAACAGGATATATAGAGTTAAGGTATACTTTACTATGACACCCCCTACTCAACATACACTTATTACTCCAGATGACCATTTTATCACTATGCAAATACCAAAAAATTTTCCACAGGAATGGAAAAACCATGGTTATACATATCTATTTTGTTGCCATTCATGTTGAGTTGACTCATCATGGAAGAAAAGAATAGCCAATAAAGGCACGTCTTTCTCTCCTTGATATGAGATTCAACAAATACCAACATACAAATTTGGGTACTCTACATTTTATTCTTGATGTTGGGACAATTGTTGTTACTTCATGTCCAAACCTTACCGTATCCTTTTCAGATCCAAGCTTAACAAAGAAACTAAGAATTTAGGTCCAAATCCTTTATGCTACTGATGCTAACTTATGTTCAGTGATACATTACCAATTATCTTGGCAAGTGAAAAATCATGATAATACCCTATCCATGCTAGGCAATCAAACCTCTTTATACCTAGTTATAAATACTACAAAAAGAACCTCCCGTGGTGTCCAAATCTCAAGGCAAGTGTCTAGGGAAGAATTGGTCAGTCATTATTGATTAATGTGCCAATAGTTATAGGAAGCTGAGATTTTATTTTCAGCATCTCAAAACTTTTTATCCTTGATCAGAAGTGACACATAACCAGACATCTCTACCTATCAGCATGATTATCCCCACTGATACATATCCGAGGAAAGAAATCTAAGACCCAGCATATATCTCACATTTAATTGAAAAACCCATGACAGATAATGTAACGCCCTGATTTTCTGAACCAAAATGCTACATGATGCTCATGATCCTGAAGAACCACAAGCTAACCCATGACTGATATTTGTACCTATAACTGCATAATATGTATATATAAAATGTAGAAATATGAACAAAGAGGGCGTAAGGTTAAATCTTGAATAATAAAATATCTAAAATAAGGTGGTATCACAGTACCAAAACAAAACTAAAAATACTAAAGTCTAAATCTGAAAACTCTATAATCATCTGAAAGCCTCTAAACTTTCTGAATAAGGAGTTGAAGGAACATGTCTCCAACTAACTCCCTAAACTGAAAATAAACTAAAATACTGGAATAATAAATGTAATGATCATGTCCTCAAAAGATGAGGACTCACTGCTTACTGAACTGCTACTGCGGATCTGGAATCTGCACTTCAGAACCTATGGGGTAACATAAAAAGAAAGAACCATAGCGGAAATATGTCAGTACAACTAAAGTACTGAGTATATGTGGGGGTAGGCTAAATGCATGGGGTTTATATGCATGAACATGCTGACTAATATGAATGTGAGAATACATACATACATACATACATACGAACTGCTACTAAACTCGTAGAGATACTGACTACTTGAGTTTAAACTCTGACAACATGAGTTTTGTGATATTGAGATACTGACTGACTGATAACGTGGATGACTGTATCTAGTAGTCCTAATTCTGGGGAAACTATCTGAGTTCCAAACTATATCTAAACATCTAAGTCTGTGATTAGTCCTAGCTAACGAGTGATCTCTGTAACTGATAATGAGAATACAAGACTGAATCTGAGATTGAGATCTAGCCTGTCTGCCGGATGACCTCTAGATCTAATAATAAGCATATGAATATGGGACCAAGCCTATCTGACGGGATGGTCCAGGAATCAATGGAACTATCTGAGTTCCTTATTGAGATCGATGATTGTACCTAACAGTCCTGATTCCTAATTTCTACTTTGAAGACTGATACTAAAATTGTAACTGTCACTATAATTGTTAGAGGTAGTAAGCTAACTGAAATACCCCAATATTGTACTGGTGAAGTCCAATCTTTGCCCTGAGTGGAAGGGTGTCAATACCGTGCCACGGGTAGAGACCTCTACTATGGTCCAGCCTCTCTGGCGGGTGACCCTGAATAGGAAATCAAGCCTAAGGCAATATAATAGTAAAGTATAGCCGTAATCTGATGGGTGACTCCTGTCCTTTGCTAGCAATATAGTTCTGGAGTTCAGGGATTTCTGCTAACGGCTCTGCCTTTATAATGGGAAAAACTACCATCCTTGCACTCGCTCGATTCTAGTCCCTACTCCCAACTAAAAGACTCTAAAAAGATTAACTGCGCTGAACTGACTAACTGAATTGAACTAATTTACAAACTGATTAACTGAGCTGATAATATTTTCTTAGCTGAACTAAGCTGAATTTACTAAGTTCCATTGACTGACGAAAAAGCTACTTGAGATCTAAGGTCTGACTGAGAGTACTGAAACTACTGGGACTACTAAACTACTGAGATTTCTGAGTTTTTCTGAGTCACGTGACTAACTAAAATCTATGGAGTATAGCTTGACTGAGGATGTCCTAAAACATGACACTAGCTCTAGGCACACAGCTGTAGTTTTCGAGTCCAAGTACCCCCAGGACTCAATGGAAGGAAATTGACACACATGACTGACTTGATCATAAGAGTAGAGTCCACAATTCACAATATCGTAAGTAAGGATTTCATAATAAGAATGATTCTCAACAAACAATCACATGATCGGGAATGCACACAACATGTATATACTTGCATGGCTTCAATAACATGGTCATTCCATATCACAATAATATCATGAGCATCTCATACAACATCTTTAATTCAAGAAAATAGCATGGGGATCACGTTACACATAAACTTAGAACATGGAATAGTCATTTAGGACTTATTATGTCATAAAAGCATGATTTCTATTCCCTTAGGTATTTTCACAAACACCTTACACGCACATCTTAGGCATAGGTGGATTCATCAAGATTACAAATATTCAACCACTAATATCACATATTTATACATTAAATAACACCATATCCTCACACAAAATATACAAAGATCCCATCTTACGCATCATCAAATTCAAACCACATGAACATCAACCACCAACAACATAAATATCATAATACATAATTTAGAAGATGGTTCTTGAGGTTCATGGACGAAAGGAGTCCATGAATCAACTCACACATAACTTTGAAGGAAGATTATTGATGATTGACGGAGGAATTTCCTTGAAATTAAATCTTCAAGCTTAACTATGTAACCCTAGTTGTTTTTCTCTTTTAGTGCTCTTAGATGATGAACTTAAGATGTTCGTAGGGTTTGTAATATAATTAGGAGCTATATATTTTGTAGGGTTAAGTTTAGGGACGTGTAAGGAGTGTTTAAAGACTTAATTACCCTCAAAATAACTCAAAACAGAGTGTTTAAGTCACTTGAAACTCACTTAGGCGGTGCCCAAGAAATCGCACAAGCCAGGTTGGACGACGCCTAACCAATCGCATACCCTTACTGTCCCTCACAAAAATGGGCATAACTTTTTGTTTGGGTATTGGATTTTGATGAAATTGGTATCGTTAGAAAACTAATTTGATTCTCTATAATTTGGTGGGTAGAAATATGCAGAAATACCATGAATTCAAAAACTCTTAGCTTTTATTACCTTAACTGACGCATATGAACATGCTTAATGCATCATAAGTTATCTTATCTCTAGGATACTCATTGTAAGTCATGTACTCAAGTATGAATCATAGGATAGGAGATTTCATATGTAGGAAAAATGGTTCATCTCCTAGCTTAGAAACATGCGGGGTATTACAATATCTCCCCCTTGGGAACATTCATCCTCGAATGGAAATTAACTGAGGTAAAAGAGATGATAAGATGAAGTACATACAAGACACACACTACTGAAACATGGGTTCATGACTGACATGACTAAAAGCTGAGCACAACATACGTAATATGTATATCTGATGCATAGGAAGCTAATTCATGAATATAAGACTGAGGATTCTAATTAAGTGGGTTTTCTCAAAATGAGAATGCATATCTGATGCACAACTAAAAGGCTGAATCCATGCATATCTGATGCATGATTACATGACTGACATTATATGTAAATATATGAGTGAAGATACTGATAAATAGTACTTTCTCTACTGAACACGTATATCTAATGCCTGAATACTGACTGAGCTGACTCTTGAAAGCTTGACTGATTATGCCATGGAACTTGATAACTAATTTATAACGGGAATATGAAAGCATCAAGAAAAGGTGGGGTATCTCCCCCTTGGGACACTATGTCCCTGTAGAAATGTTTACCTTGCTGAGATACTGGTGTGATGCACAGGGCATCTACGAACTAGGTTATAACTAAACATTGGAGAGATGAGACTAATGCATGATGCATGAACTGAGATATACCTGCTAATGTTACTGACTTACTCATGTGGAAATATAAACTCAAACGAGCGCAAGAAATCTAACAATGCATACAATGATCATGAAAAACTTGTAACGTACCCCAACCTAGGTTGGGGAAACTTTCTAGATCATGGTGAGTCTGAAGTGGATAGAGTCGGTTCTGACGCTGACCACTATTGATGCTAGGATTTGTGGCCTACTCATGCGAATCTCTACCTTTCTGAGCTAACACTCTACACTCTCATATTCTGTGGCCTGGCTTATTGCACCCAAACATTCCTGACTATTAGCTATGCATGCACCTAGATGATTCTTGCCACACTCTCCACAAAGCAGATAAGTACGCTCACTTCTAACACTACTTTGGGCTTTGGAGCCTGGCGCCCCACCATGACTAGCATCTCTAAAGTTAGATGTGGGCACACTAGCTGAAAATAGAACAGGGGCTGAATTTTTCTGACTATGGTAAGAACGATTAGTACCCTGTGACCCAACCAGAGAAAAGCTGTAACTAATGATTCTAAATCTCTTATTAGATCTCTCTCTCTCCTTAGACTTATCTGCCTCTATCTGTTGAGACTGCATCATTAACCTAGCAAGGTCCATGTCCCTATTGAGCATAGCTATTCTACACTTTTTCAATACTAACCCGAACACACCAGTCAAAAACTTATACTCGCTCTGGGGTCAACCATCAAGTCAGGAGCATACTTAGCTAACTGGTTGAACTTAAGACAACACTCCTTCACTATCATGGAGCCTTGTCTCAGGATCTGATTCCCTATTATCTTCTTAGGAGGCATGTTCTGCAAATAGAAGAGGAACAAGGATTAAACTGTGAGTTCAACTTGAGCGTTTCCTCACTGGCACGATATGAGTACTGAAAGAAAGGAAATTGTTCCTAAAACATTTTGTAGCCTCTTGTAAATAAATGTGGTGCACAACACACCCATTTACAAGATACTACTAGATGCGGCTTTCAGACTTCCTAGGACTCTATTGAACCTTAGGCTCTGATACCAAGTTTGTAATGCCCCGATTTTCTAAACAGAAATGCTACACGGTGCTCATGACCTCGAAAGACCACAAGCTAACCCATGACTGATATCTGTACCTGTAACTGCATAATATACATATAAAATATGGAAACATAAACAAAGAGGGCGTAAGGTTCAATCTTGAATAGTAAAATATCATAAATAAGGTGGTATCACAGTACCAAAACAAAACTAAAAATACTAAAGTCTAAATCTAAAAACTCTATAATCGTCTGAAAGCCTCTAAACTGTCTGAATAAGGAGTTGAAGGAACATGTCTCCAACTAACTCCCTAAATTGAAAATAAATTGAAATACTGGAATAATAAATGTAACGATCATGTCCTCAAAAGATGAGGACTCACTGCTTACTGAACTGCTACTGCGGATCTGGAATCTGCACTTCAGAACCTATGGGGTAACATAAAAAGAAAGAACCATAGCGGAAATATGTCAGTACAACTAAAGTACTGAGTATATGTGGGGGTAGGCTAAATGCATGGGGTTTATATGCATGAACATACTAACTAATATGAACGTGAGAATACATACATACATACATACATACATAACTACTACTGAACTCGTGGAGATACTGGCTACTTGAGTTTGAACTCTGACAACATAAGTTTTGTGATACTGAGATACTGAATGACTGATAACATAGATTACTGTATCTAATAGTCCTAATTCTGGGGAAAACTATCTGAGTTCCAAACTATATCTAAACATCTAAGTCTGAGATCAGTCCTAGCTAACGAGTGATCTCTGAAACTGATAATGAGAATACTCGGCTGAATCTAAGATTGAGATCAAGCCTGTCTGCCGGGTGACCTCTAGATCTAATAATAAGCATCTGAATATGGGACCAAGCCTATCTGACAAGATGGTCCAGGAATTAATGGAACTATCTGAGTTCCTTACTGAGATCGATGACTGTATCTGACAGTCCTGATTCCTGATTTCTACATTGAAGACTGATACTGAAAGTGTAACTGTAACAGTGACTATGGGAGGTAGTAACCTAATCGACATGCTCTGATACTGTATTGGTAGGGTCCAATCTTTGCCCTGAGTGGAAGGTTGTCAATACCGTGCCACGGGTAGAGACCTCTACTATGGTTAAGCCTCTCTGACGGGTAACCCTGAATAAGAAATCAAGCGTAAGGAAATATAATAGTCAAGTATAGCCTTAATCTGACGGGTGACTCCTGTCCTACGCTGGCTACGCAGTTCTAGAGTATAGGGATTACTGCTAATGGCTCTACCTTTATAACAAGAAAACTTCCATCCCTGCACTCGCTCGGTGCTAGTCCCTACTCCTAACTAAAAGACTCTAAAAAGATAAACTGCACTGAACTGACTAACTAAACTGAAATGATTTATTAACTGATGAACTGAACTGATAATATTTTCTTAGATGAACTAAGCTGAATTCATTGAGTTTTGTTGACTGATGGAAAAGCTACTTGAGATCTGAGGTCTGACTGAGAGTACTGAAACTACTAGGACTACTAAACTACGGATATTTCTAAGTTTTTCTGAGTCATGTGACTAACTGAAATCTAGGGAGCATAGCTTGACTGAGGATGTCTTGAAATATGACACTAGATCAAGGCACAAAGCTATAGTTTTCGGGTACAATTACCCCCAGGACTCTATGGAAGGAAAATGACACACATGACTGACTTGATCATAAGACTAGACAACACAATTCACAATATCATAAGTAAGGATTTCATAATAAGAATGATTCTCAACAAATTATCACATGATCGGGAATGCATACAACATGTATATACTTGCATGACTTCAATAACATGGTCATTCCATATCACAACAATATCACGAGCATCTCATACAACATCTTTAATTCAAGACAATAGCATGGGGATCACGTTGAACATAAACTTAGAACATGGAATAGTCATTTAGGACTTATTATGTCATAAAAGAATGATTTCTATTCCCTTAGGTATTTTCACAAACACCTTACATGCACATCTTAGGCATAGGTGGATTCATTAAGATTACAAATATTCAACCACCAATTTCACATATTTATACATTAAATATCACCATGTCCTCACACAAAACATACAAAGATCCCATCTTAGGCATCATCAAACTCCAACCACAAGAAAATCAACCACCAACAACATAAACATCATAATACATAATTTAGAAGATGGTTCTTGAGCTTCATGGACGAAAGGATTCCATGAATCAACTCACGCATACCTTAGAAGGAAGATTCTTGATGATTGAAAGAGAAATTTCCATGAAATAGGATCTTCAAGCTTAATTATGCAACCCTAGTTGTTTTTCTCTTTTAGTGCTCTTGGATGATGAACTTAAGATGTTAGTAGCGTTGTAATGCAATTAGGAGCAATATATTTCATAGGGTTAAGTTTAGGGATGCATAAGGAGTGCTAAAAGACTTAATTACCCTCAAAATAACTCAAAACGAAGTGTTTAAGTCACTTGAAACTAACTTAGGCGCAGCCCAAGTACGCCAAGTAATCGTACAAGCCAGGTTGGGCGGCACCTAACCAATCGCATACCCTTACTGTCTCTCACAAAAGTGGGCATAACTTTTCAGTCAGGTATTAAATTTTGATAAAATTGGTATTGTTGGAAAGCTAATTCGATTCTCTATAGTTTGGTGGGTAGAAATTTGCAGAAATACCACATTAACATTGAGTTATACTCGTTCAAATATAACCCTTATGAAATCTAACACTATAACTTGATGGATACAGAAACTCTTAGCTTGTATTACCTTAAGTGACTCATATGAACGTGCTTAACGCATCATAAGCTATCTTATCGCTAGGATACTTATTGTAAGTCATATACTTAAGTATGAATCACAATATAGAAGATTTCATATGTAGGAAAAATGGTTCGTCTCCTAGCTTAGAAACATGCGGGGCAATACAGATAATGTTGGGTTCAACAATTCAACCACAAGGGATGCAACATAAAATGGTTCAAATACACTTTCACAAGATATTGCGTATGGGTTAGACTCTGTGGTTGTGTAGAGTGTGAATCCGCCAAGCCAAGCGGTGATGATAATGAATATTGGGTTTCGGGTGATGCCAATCTTATAGTAGTACTAGAAGAAAGGAGATAGGCCATCCAGTCTGCGACATGTCAGCTAAAAACATCAGTACTATGCTTTATTGACTAGTAAAGAAGAGAAATGGCATCACTCAAAGATTAGATTACACTGTTGAGATATGAAACCACTAATCCACATAACATCTCAGCATATGTCATACATACCACATCACCACAAAAGCTGTACCAACCTTTTTGCACATCCCCGTTAAGCTCATATACCTAAGCTAGTCAGTCTAACCCAAGAAGATGAGCAACTATCTGACCTTGCTAGATTCTCATGGAAAAGAAAAGAAGCCATAGTAGACTGCCAACAAACTAAAGAGAAAATAGGACAAGTCAAAAGGATGAAGGCCTCACATGATGCTAATATGATAAACTCAACACCCACCGCTCCACCACAAGATGCTATCATTCCAAAGCTGGATGTTATAGTCCCAGATAGTGACCTATAGATCTAAGATAAAGTTCCACTTGATGAGGATTGTGAATCCATCAAGCATGGTCTTCTTGATTGCAACCACACATGTCTAGGGATCTTTTAGACTGACGATCCTTTTATACCAACATACGCCATCTCAATGTTTAATATATTAGAAATAAGGAATATTACTTCTCAGCAATTCCATAGACTCTATTGAGAAATATTTTTCACCCACTGCCTTTGAGGATTTTAACTTAGAGGGAGAAGAAGAGAAACAACAGGCCCAGTCAATTGATCCAACAAATATGATGATCTCACACTATGATCCAAATCTTATTCTTTTAATGGAGACTGCATAAACTGCTGGAGTGATCATCATCAATTATATTGATCTTGATCGTAAGCCAGATGGGTTTCCCTAGATCTAAAAATATAAACCAAGTTATAAGAGATACATGTAGTATAGATGGGTTAGAAAGAAGAAAATGCCAGATGAAAAACTGATGATCAACAAAGAATCTGGATCTCCCTAAAACAAAGATCAAGGAATACATAAGTGCTTCATCTGCTATGACAAATGACTCTTTAGAAACACATGTCCTAAGTCTAGAAAATCAAAGAAAGAGGCTCAATCCTTAGACGAAATGATGGATTCTAAGGTTTTAATAGATTATGATTAGGTTCTTTACTCTAATTCAGACAACATTCCTAAATTTTCTTGCAACATAGACGCAGGAACCCTCGAGGATATTCCATCTCTTTTCATATATGGCCAACCTCATCCTTTTATTATTGATGAATCTTTAATCATCTCCCATTAGTAAAGTTGAATTCAATCGGATAGAAAAACTGGCGAGGGAGATCAACATGCTCATAAAAGGAATTAGTATAAGCTCTGAGCTGGAAACACCTAATCTCAAACTCAAGATATACCATCAAGATTGGAAAAGCCCCTTAAGATCATCACTTCCATAGACACCAATGCAGCTACCTCAATACTGAATACCACCATCATCCCTAGTGATCTATGGGTTTCTCACTTTAGTACCTTTGGTACAACATCAAAAGGAGGAGTCCTCAAAACTAGGGTGATAACAAGGAATCCAATCATGATCAAATTCTTCTCAGGCATTCTTTACAGAACAAAACTCCTCGACCCTAATATACCAACAAAGGATCTGATCATTAGTTTCGACATCTACAAGAATCTTATGAACCACATCCTTATCCTAATGAAAGGCATAATATTCATGGGATAATTCAGGCAATATTCTACCATACCATGACTATTCTAAATTGTCAATGGAGATCAAGTAAAGAATAAAGACAATCAACTAATAGAAGAATCTTATTTGGAATCCCACAAAGATTTATTAAGAAGAATAACAATCCTTTATGGATCAACCAAGAATTCTTCATTAGACATCAATTCAAAAAGAGTGAAAATATTAACCCCAAGAAGGCAAGTCATTCTGGTATGAACCACAAACATCTTCAGCTTACAAAGAAAGAGTGTGTAGAGCTTATAGAGTTTGGGCTCATTAAGCCATTAGATTTCCAATAGTCTTGTACAACATTCTATATCAACAAGCACGCTGAACAGATAAGGGGAAAACTCCATCTAGTCATAAATTATGAACCCCTATACCACTTCCTTCTAGATGACAAATTCCCATTCCAAATAAGCTTACCTTGTTCACACACCTAGTAAGAGACACCTATTTTTCTAAGTTCGATCTTAAATTTGAATTCTAGCAGCTAGGCATACACCTAGAAGATAGAGCCAAAATGGTCTTCTATATACCTGATCACCACTACCAGTTGAAAGTTATGTCGTTTGGGCTCAAAACTGCCCCTTCACTCTTCCAAAAAGGCACAATTAAGATATTTAAGCCTATCCTTAAATTATCCTTGGTCTACATCGATGATATACAACTCTTCAGCAATACATTAGAGGAACACCTTGACCTTCTCTATCAATTCCATAACCTGGTAAAGCAGCATAGAGTTATGCTCTAAGTAAAAGAGATGACCCTCATACGAGACAAAATTGACTTTTTGGGATTGCACTTTGTCTATGAGTCTTACATTCTAGGAAAACACATATGTTAAGAATTTCTTAAGTTCTTAGATACTAACTTTTTGACTAAGTAAATCTAGCAATTTCTTGGTGTGATTAATTATGTTAGAGACTTTATTCTTGATGTCTCTACCTATATCTCCCTACTAATGAAAATGATAAAGAAAAATTCTTCATCATGGGGAAAGAATAGGATAATGTGGTGTTGATAATCAAAGGAATATCCAGCGATGTCAAGACACTCTATATCCCATCAGAGGGACAAATGATATATCTGATTGATGCCAGAAATTATTATTGGAGTGCAATTCTCTAGGAAGAAAAAGACGGCTAGCAAAAAGTACACGGACATACAAGTGGAAAGTTTAAAGAAGCCGAACAACACTATCATTTCACATTCAAAGAGATTCTTTCTATGAAGAATGGAATCAAGAAGTTTAAGTTCTTTCTTATTCACATTGAATTTCAGGTTGAAATGGATATGCGGTCTTTCAAAAAATAATCCAGCTAAATCCAAAGATCATCCCTAATCCACAGATTTTTCAGTGGTCACAATGGTTTACTCCCTATAAATTTTGAGTAAAGCATATCAAGGGAAAGAAATATATCTAGGCGGACTTTCTGTTAAGGCTGGAGGAATTCTCTTCTAACACTATTTAATGAAAGAGAAGAAGCAGACAATGTCATCCATTAAACTCCTGCGGCCACTCACTAAGCATGGCTTCGACAGGTGGAAAAAGAAAGAATATGCAAGATCATTGTCAACACCATTTAACATTGTTGGAAGACAGAGAGATAGTAGGGCATGAAGAACTGCCAGAGATAGTAGCTAGGTGGATAGCAATAGAGCTCCAAACTTTCCAATGTGAAAGGAGGTCTCACGACCATGTAGGTAGCACACATACAAAAAAAAATATTCTATTGACACCACAGCCACAGTGACTAACCTTTACAATATGATAGGCAATTTTACATCCATATAGGTGGTACGCTATATGAATTTAAAGATTTTAATTGATGCGGCATAGCTTTCTTATGAATGAACTATGAATCCGCTAACGAATGGTAGGCCTTTGTAACAAAGACTTCGCAACCCTCAACAAGATGGCTTGACTTTGCCAGTCTTAAAAAACATGAAATTATTAATCTCCTTAGTTCAAGGTCATTCTATATATGAAATAAAAGGGTCTCACGACGGCTCTGCCTATCTTTTTCCCTGAAACGTCTACAGAATAAAAGGTGTACTATGAAAGACCTTAGATCTTTGTGTTCTTTTAGAGATAATGAATCAAATCAGAAAGCTATAGAGTAGACTAAGCCATTTTTATTTCATATACATGGAAAGGACTTAGACATCTACGTTGCTTGGATGATGCCAACTTCATTTCATATCCAAGTAAAGTACCTTTGGATTTCTATGTTACAATCACAACAAGTACTTCACCGAAAGATTTCCTTACCCTACTACTCCGACCTAAAGGACCAAAGCACCCATCCCTTAGGAAGAGATAAAATAAGAGAAAGAGAGTTTAGCCAACAAACATTTTTATTGATAATATGGAAAGATTTTAATAGAGGAGGATTTCGTCTAAGTAGATAGTAAATCTCGAAGTAGAAAAATTGATGCTTCCAACGAAAGGCCTAAGCATCCTTTTTATAGGAGAAGAAAGCTCTACAGATAAAAATGAAATAAAATATAACAATCCTACCCTATTTTCTAAAAGATAGGCATTATCCGTTATGACTAGATAAGTCTTATCCTTTTCTCAAGAGATAAGCATTATCTGTTATAACTGGATAATCCTTATATCCTGCATACACATATAATATTTACAACATACTTTATTCAAGTTGGGCCTCACTAATATGTTATATTCCAAATAAAAACAAAACACAGTAATATTGTTGGCATGTATAAGAATATGAGTCAACAGATTACAAGCAGGTGCATCAACAACTTAATGCATCTTGCAATTAGGTGCATCAGCTTTGTGTCCTCAAAGTAATTGAGCCAAAAACTTTAAGACAAACCCATCCAAAAGGGCAACCCATTAAAGAGGGTTTTCTTTGAGATGTGGGTAATCCACTAGAAAAGGTAAACTTCTGGTGATGGTAACCCATCTTACAGGGTTTCCTAAAAGATGTGTGTAACCCACAAAAAAGGGTAACCAACTAGAGAGGCTAACCCATTGGAAAGGGTAACCCATTGAGAGGGTAACTTTCTTGTAAATGTCATCTGGTGTCATCTTTCAAGTGGTTTTCACAAAATACCAAAATTATGTCTACCTCAGAGTGTTCTTCAAGTGTGTCCAGTCCCTTTAAATCTCTAGCTCGATTAAGTATTTCACCTACTCTTTTCAAAACATTGTCTTATAAATATGACTATCCATACAAAGTAGATTTGGTACCACCAGGATAGAAAATATCTTCGACATATGTAACTATCCCAAACCCCTACTTTGTCTTTTCAAAGAAGTCATGTAACCCATGGTTGGAAATTCGTTCTTTGGTATAAAAAAAAAAGGAGTTAAATTATATGTTTATAGGTCAAAATAAGACCAACATCTTATTCTTACAACTTAGGAGGAATATTTCATCACTTTACAGATGCTAAAAGATTTTCCATGGCAGTGGAGAATCCAAGGTTTCACCAATATCTACTTTGCTGCTGTTAGGGCCGCGTTGACGTATCATGAAAGAAAACTCTTGCTAGTAGTGGAACATTTTTGCCCTTCTTGATACCAGATACAATGAATACCAATATGCCAATTGAGGAACTATAAATATCACATGAATGCTGGGACAATATTTGTCCCAATATTTCCTAACTTTAATATTTCCCTCTTTGATCCATATCTGACAGAGGCATTGAAGATCCAGGTTCGGATTCCCAGAGCTCTACATGTCAGGTATACAAGTCAGATATATAATACAGGCAACTATCTACTACCAGGTAGCTTGGCAAGTTTAGAATCATGTTGTGTACTTATCCCTTCCAGTTGGGGAAATTCTTTGATCCTAAATATAGATGCCACTAATGGAACCACCCAATGTACTCAGATCCCAAGGAAAATCCCTAGAGATGAACTTTTTAAAGTACTCCCAGACTCATAGGTCAAAAATCAAGAGAATTTGAGAGACTATCTTCAATCTCTCAAGTTCACAAAAGTAAACTTTTCTAGATAGTGTGAAAATACTATGACAATCAATTTTGCGCACTCATACCTAAAAAGGCCTAAAAAAACCACCTTCTCATTCCATATGTACCAACCTTCCAACGACCTTTCATTAGTCGGTAACCCAAAATTCATACACTTATCCCTAGGTAGCTACCTGGATAACCATGATTGGATACACAACTTCAATTATGACGATCGCTATACTTTGTTGAGAAAATGTCTTTTCTATTGAAATAGTCTATGGAAGTCAAATTGCAGAAGCAACATGTTCCAAGAAGATACCTCATCCACTACATAAAAAATAAATGTCTCACTCTGGCACCGGTCACTCTGATGATTTCCCACAAAACAAATTCTTCAAAAAGGATAACTTGAGCCATGCTCCAAACATACCAACTGAATTTATTATCCTACAATCTTAAGAGAACTGCCCCTCAATGACACAGAAGTAACACTCCATTGGCAATCTAAAAATGCCATATGCCAACTTAGGATATTGTTTAATATCAACCAAGCCGTGAAGAATATTGATCACCCTCAGATAAAGTTGGAAAATAATGTTAAAGAAATGAACAAAAGAGCAGAACAAGCATACACTTAGCAAGGCAGACTTATCTGCCACTTGGAATGCCTTGCTGAATGATGGTCTTCTAAAAAACAAGTGGTTGCCTTCGCATCGTGATCTAGATGCGGACTCAGATTAAATCATCCTAAATCTGTATGGCTTGTATATCAATGATAGTGTCTTCCCAGATCCACAAGCCATAGTAAATCCTGATCCAGTAGATGAATCTCTAAAATGTAATAAAAATATCCAGATGCTTATCCTATTAGTCCTACTTTAAGTGAAGAGAATTCGTTTGATACAGATGCAGACTATGACATCACCAATAACTTTCTAACAGATGGATATATTGAAGAATGTAAGGATTTAGCTAATTCATGAGAGTACATTAAGGACTTTCCTGAATTCTCAATTGAATCTCTTGAAGAAAACTATTCACAAATATACATAAACCCCTCCAAGGAACTAGCGATCTCCAAAGATATCAATGACTAAGATAGGATGATGAATGATCTAATCCCAAAAAGAAGGCCAGATCCAAGTACACCAAAAAATAAAACTATAGGAATTAGATTTCACACCTTCACTCTAAATGACATTAATAGTTTAGCTTATCCACAAAGGGTCCAAGACTTGTATACTTTGATGGCAATGAAGAATCTCTTGGAATTGGAGAAATACATGATTTTGTCGAAGTTTACATCTAGATTCTCCAAAATACTTAGAGACTTGTGGAACACTCAAGGGATTTCTAATAAGAACAATTATCTGAGATCCTAGAACTTTGCCTTGAACTTCAGGATCCTGCATGAGGTCTTCTATAGAGATGTAATCTAAAGCAAAGAAAAGATCTAATGATATCTCTTTGATATGAAGTGCCTAATATTCAATAGAAATATCATCGATAACAACTTCCAAAAGCTAGCAAAGATCTACTTTGAGTTGGGCGGAGATCCCAAACTGATAAAAAGCCTCAATCGCATCCCTACCAAAGATGCTAGCAAGCCATACAATAAAGATTGTAGAGAAAAAGATCAAATCCATAACCGTACCATAAATAGGCAACATCAGGCAGGACATATTCCACTCCCTAGACAGCATATGCACATAGAGACTGTATTGAAGTAGATCATCAAGAACATTCCAACCCTTGATAAAGTTTGCAACAAGGATCACCTTATCATAAAATCTAATTGATCCTATTCGCACTAAATGATAAGATAAAAAAGGTAACTGTGGTTCATAAGGTTCAAAATGCCAAGTCCTCCAGACGACAGGAGCCAAGCAATCCAGTAAACCAAGTATTTTACATGTAGGATCCCAGCAAATTACATGAAGAAGAATGATGGCTGCTTAGTATGTAGAAAGACTAGTCACTTTGCCAGAAACTATCCTCAAGACATAAAGTCAAAGGACTCTATCCACATCTTTGAAGAAATTTATAATGACATAGGCATTTATCTCAATAAAGAGGTTGATGTTGAATTGGTCTTTTTTGGGAAAAAGAGCCTACAAAGGACACCCTCTTCTCCATAGTTGTTTTTGAAGAATCAGGTGATATCTATACAGATGATCTCTACCCAATATCCATCACTAGAGAAGACAACTAAAAATTTTCTAGTCAGATACTCATGTTTAACATAATAGGAATTCTATCTTTTGAAATAATAGACTACCCTCCAGATCTGTTCAATCAATATATGGATCCCTTCGATCTATCTATGCTCTGAGAAAGAAGAACTTTCTATGTGCTTTAATTTTTGAGAAAGTATGGAGGATCCATTCTGAAGCCATTCGGAGTGCACCTAGAATATACTTTCTACCATGTACTTATAGCACTAGCGATTGACTTTCCATAAGAATTTCAGTGGAAATTCTGGTAAATATGCCCTCAGCACTACATTTTCATGGAGTTCAAGTGTGATGCCTTTTGGCATTTCAATCGAATCCAACCTTCTCTGAGGAAATTCATCCTGAGTTTCAAGCCATGACAATACTGGATTCAATGCTTCATAGATTCTTATGATGCAATAGTATTTATGCTGCATCGTCCTTTAGGAATCACATACCACAACAGTCATGCTCATCAAAAAATTTCACTCATTTAGAAATTTCTTATGTCTATCCTCTCCCTAAAAGATGAATACTCTGAAGCATATTGCTTTATTTTCCAACAGAACAAATGTATTCTAAAAGAAATCTAGCCAAAGGAATGGAGAAAATAGAACTACACTGGCTATCATTCCCCACTGGGAAAAAGTCTGACGAGCATCACAGAAATATTAGCGACCATATGAAATCACAAGAGATTAAGTCACCAATGCCATCAAAAGTATACAGATGAAAGCACCTCATAGGAATGGAATGATTCATGATCTAGCATAAGAAGTTACTTCACTAGATTGATTAAGAGAAGCTTGGAAGTCCAACAATGCCTAAATAAGAAGCACAACATCGACTGGTGGCTAGAATAAGGATACAAGAGCTCATCTCCAGCACTATCCAACACTGCTACCCAAAATATGATGTCAGATAACATGTGCAAGAAAGTTACCCTCTCCACGGGGATATCTTTTCCAGTAGGTTACCCTTATCTCAAAGAAGACCCTATCAGATGGGTTATCGATACTAGTGGGTTACCCTTTCAAGTGGGTTACCCTAATCTCTAAGAAAACCCTCTACAGTGGATTACCCTTTTTGATGGGTTTGTCTTGAATATGTTGACTCAGAAACTTGCACATGCTATCATATGCCAATAACATTAGTGTATTTTATTTTTATTTTGCCCATCATATATTAGTGAGGCCCGACTTTAATAAATTAGGTTGTAAATATTAGAAGTGTGTTGAAAAGATAAGGCTTATCTAGTCTTAACACATAAAGCTTATCTCTTGAGAAAAGGATAAGACTTATCTAGTCATATCTGATAATGCCTATCTCTTAAATGATAGGATAGGATTATAATATTTTATTTCATGTTTATTCGTAGAGTTATCTTATCCTATAAAATAAAGCATAGGCCTTAGTTGGAGGCATCAATTTCTCAACTAAGAGATTTACTCTCTACTTGGATTAAATCTTCCTTTTTTGTAATCGTTCTATATTATCAATAAAAATATTTGTTGGCTAAACTCTCATGCTAAAGTTTTCTCTCTTCCAAAAGGATGGGTGCTTCGATCCTTTAGGTTAGATTTGTGGCGTAAGGAAATAGTTCAGTGAAGTACTTATTTTGATTACTACATAGAACATCGAAGGTAATTTTCATTGATATGAATCAAAGTTTACTTCATCCATACGACATAGATATCTAAGTCCTTTCAAAGTACAAGAAATGAAATTGGGTTAGTCTACACTATAGCTTTCTGATTTGATTCTTTATCTCTGAAAGAACATGCAAATTTGAGGTCTGCCTTAGTACATCTTTTGTTCCGCACATATTTGAGGGAAACAAGCAAGGGAGATCCATCGTAAGACCCATTTATATCATATACGAAACAACCTTGTACTTAGGAGATTAATGATTTCATGTGTTCTAAGACTGGAAAAGATAAGCCATCATTGAGGTTTGTGAAGTCTTTGTTACCAAGACATGCAATCCATTAACGGTTGCGTAGCTCAATAATAAGAAAGTTATGGTGTGGAAATTGATGATTTTGTATGTTATACCGCCTATATGGACGTAAAATATACTATTATGTTGGAAAGTGTAGTCTATGTGTCTGTGGTACCGATAGAAGCTTTAATTTCTTATGGCGAGCAACCTATATGGTCGTGAAATTACCTTTCTTCTTGGAAATTTTTTAGCTTTGTTTCTAGCCACCTATATTCTGTCATAGGTAGTCCTATATGTCCCATTGTCTCCCTACCTATTTGGTATTCGAGCCATCCCCACACCTAGAGGAAGGGAGGAAGAAGGAGTTCGCATAACTATTTATAGATTTGATACACGTGAGCCATATTTACATTTTAGTCATTATTTTACTTTGTCATAGCTGTTATCCTTATATCTATTGTCTTTAGTTTCGAATATTACATATTTTGGTCATAGTTTAATTTCTATTATTAGAGTCAATCTTGTCGTAGTTTGTTTTCTTAGCTTTTAGAACAAATATTTGTTGTGTTGTCCTTAGTTCTTTACCACAAATATATATAGTCTTCATCCACAAAATACAAAAAACATTTTACATTTTATTGAATCTTTTTCCTTTATCTTTAGAACAAATACATCAGTCTTTATAGTCTAGAAACTACTAAAATATGTTTCCCTTAGATTCTGTTTCTTTAAGTGTGTCCAGTCCTATAAATCTCTAGCTCAATTAAATATTTCACCTACTCTTACTACAACTTTTTTATGTAAATATGACTACCTATAAGAACTAGATGGGTTACCACCAGGGTATAAAATATTATCGACATATCTACCTCTCCTAAACCCCTACTCTACCTTTGCAAAGAAGGCATGCAACTCATGGCTACAGATCCGTTATTTGATACATCCAGACCAAAAGAAGTTAAAGAATACATTGTTGCATCAAAACTAGATCAGCATCCTACTCTTGCAACTCAAAAGAAATAGTTCATCACTCTACAGATGCCAGAAGATCCTCCACGGCAATGGAGAATCAAAGGCTTCACCCATATCTACTTTGATGTTGTTAGGGTTGCAGTAATGTATCACAGAAGAAAAGGCCATCCAGTAGTGGCACCTCTTTCCCTTCATGATACAGATATAACAAATGCCAATATGACAACTTGGGGACTTCTGAAATCACGCTGAACATCGAGACAGTATTTATCACTATATTCCCCAACTTAAAAATGCCCCTCTAAGATTTATATGTGATGGGGGAATTGACTATTTAGGTTCAGATTCTTAGATCTCGGCAGGTAAGATATGACATTTAGAAAATTTTTCACTGCCAGGTAGCTTTGTGGGTTCATAATAATGCTATGGATCTATTCCTTGCAGGAGGTAAATATGCTTTGTTACTAAACAACGCCACTAATGGAACCATCCAGTTTACTCAAATACCTAGACAAATCCCCAAAGATGAACTTGTCAAGGTACTCCCGGACTAATGATTCACAAACTACAAAAAATTGAGAGAACATCTTCAACCTCTACAGTCTATAGAACAAACCTTTTCCAGAAGGTGTGAGAATATAGTAATGATTAGTTTTGACCACTCATACCTCAAAAGCCTCCTAAAACCACCAGTTCAATCTATATGTACCAACCTTATGATAACTTTTTGTTAGTCGGCAACCAAAAATTCCAAAATTATTCCAAGAAAGCTTCATGGGCGAGCATGATTACATACACTACTTCAATCATGATGCTCGCTATACTATGTGGAGAAAATGTCCTTTCTCCGAACACTATCCCTGGAAGTCAAATTGCAGATGCCACATGTACTAAAGGGATACCTCACCCACTGCATCACAAAATAAAACCACCAAAACCAAAGATAAATAGCCTACAACAAAACTATTCATATTGTCTCTTTTCGGCACTGGTCAATCAAATGATTTCCTACCAAATAAACCCCTTGGAAAGGATAACCTGAGCCATGCTCTAAAGATACCAGCTAAAACTATTATCCTACTATATGGAGAGAAGATGCCCCTCAACAACACTAAAATAACACTCAACGGGCATTCTGAAAGTGCCATATCATAAAATAGGATTTTTTTCCAACATCAACCAAGCCGTGAGGAATGTTGCTCGTTCCCAGACAAAGTTGGCAAGCAAAGTTGAAGGAATGAATAAGAAAGCAGAACAAGAATCCACTCAGCATGGCCGACTTATCCGCTAGTTGGAACTCAGGATCCAATCTATGCATTATGATACATTTCTGCCAGGCACTTCACTCTCTATATTCTTTGACTAAAAACAAAAAGAAATGGTTTTTATAAAAGAACAAATCCAGCACCTAAAATATGGTGGATTTCAACCCCATAGAACCCATAGCTCACTACCAAAGCCAACCTTGTTCCTATTTCTCCCCATACATACTCTCAACCAATGATGAGCCATGTATTTCCCATTTCTACTTCAAGCTCCCATGTACGCATATCATCCTCTCAAGGATATTAAGATGAACAGGAGTTTTATAGTGCTAAGATCATATGGGAAATAAAAGATACCAATGCCACCTATAGAAAAGTCAATGCAACTAAGAAGCAGTCAAAGACTAAAATGGAATATGACATATATAAAGGGACCTTGATGATCTCATACGACAACATCACCTTCACATACAATAATCTATTAATCGACAAGCTAGAAGTGTTATATGAAGATAACGAATAGAAAGCCTTGTTGAACTATAGATTTCTAAATCACAAGTAGTTTTCATCCCATCATAATCCAGATGATGATTCAAATCAACATGTCCCAAATCTGTCTTATACATCAATGATGATACAGTCCTAAATCCACAAGCCACGAAAGATCCTAATCTTGTAGAAAAATCTCTAAAATATAATGAAAATATCCAAGATGATGATCCCATTAGTCCTGCTTCAAGTAAAAAGGATTCATCTAGTATAGATGTACACTCTGACATCGGCAATAACTTTCCAGCTGATAGATATATGAGGGACAGTAAAGAGTCTGTTGATTCATAAAAGTACATTTAGGACACTCCTAAATGCTTAATTAAATAACCAGAAGAAGACTATCCACCATTATACATAAAGCACTCCAACAAACCAGAGGTCTCATAAATTATCCATGACCAAGACGGGTTGATGGACCATCCAATCCTAGAAAAAAGGCCAGATCCAGGTACACTAGCAAAGAAAACCATGGGAACTAGATTTCACAACTTTACTCTCGATGATATTACGATTTTATCTTGGCTGCAAAGGATCAAGGACTTCTATACTTATATAGCGATAAAGAATCTTGTTGAATGGGAGAAATATATGAAATTCTCAGAGTTCACATCAAGATTCCCTAGAATATTGAGAGACTAGTAGAAGGCTCTTGGAATTTTTAATAACAACATTTATCTGACATTCAAAGACTTTGCCTTCAATATCAAGATCCTGCATGAGGTCGTCAGTGGAGATGCAGGGTAAAGACAAGAAATGTCATTGATATTCTCTTCCAGAAGATTGTAAAGATCTACTATGAATTGGGTGGAGACCCTATCCTAAAGAAAGACTTTTTATCATCACTCTAAAACATTCTAGTTGGCCACACAATGATGATTATGGAGGATAAATTCAAATCCATAACCGTACCAAAAATATGCTACATCTAGAAAGGCATCTTCAAAGCTCTGGACAATATTGCACGAATAGATTTGTGCTAAGGAAAATCATCTAGAACAATCAATCCCTCCATCGAGCTTGCAACAAAGATGACCTTTCCACTAATTCTGACTGCTCATGTTTGCGTTGAAAGATGAGATAAAAAAAGTAGTTGTTGTTCAGGAGATTCAAATAGCCAAGGCCTTCCAACGACAGAAGTAGGGCAATCCTGTGAACCGGGTATTTCAGAATAAGGAGACCAGCAAATTACAAGAAGAAAAATTATGGGTTCTTCATCAGTAAAAATCTTAGTCACTTTGGAAGAAACTATCCTCAAGCCAAGAAGTCAAAGGACTTTATCCACCTCTTTGAAAAACTAGCTGATTATGCTGGAATCTATCTTTGCAAAGAGAATGACCTTGAATTGGTTTTCTCACTAGAAGAAAAACCAATGAAGTAACCTTGTTCTCCATAAATGTAAACAAAGTATCACAGAACATCTACACTGATGATCTCTACCTAATATCTAATACAAGAGAAGACAACAAGAAATAGGCTAGTCAAATCCTCATGTTCAACACAACAGTAATTCTATCTTTTAAAAAATAAACTGCCCTCTAAATATATTTAATTGGTATGTGGATCCCTTCAACCCATCCATTCTCTAAGAAAGAAGAACATTCTACGAGCTTCAATTGTTCAGAAAGTATGAAGGATCCATCCTCAAGACGTTTGGGGTGCACCTGGAATGAGTTTTCTACTATGTGTTCGTAAAACTAGCCAATGACATCCTACAAGAACTCCTATGGCTATTCTAGTATCAATGCCGCCAGCCCTACATTTTCATGCAGTTCAAGTGTGATGCATTCAATCATTTTAATTTAATCTAACCTATTATGAAGAAATTCATGTTTTGGTTCAATCCACGACAATATTAAATTCAATGCTTCAGAGATTCCTATGATAAAATGGATTTTATTCTACATCATTTTGTAGGAATCACAGGCTACGCGTCCAAGTTCATCTAATAATTTCACTCCTCTTGAAATTTATTGTGTCTATACTCTTCCAATAGGATGAATACTATAGAGCAGAGCACTTCATTTTTAAGCAGATAGATTCATTCTAAAAGGAAATTGGCCAAAAAATAGGAAAAATGGAACAACACTGACGATCATTCCCACTAGGATGTGGTTCAACGGGATACAAAGAAATATCAACCACGCATTATATCATGAGAGATAAAGTCACCAACGCCATAAAAAAATATATGGGTAAAATATCCCCCATAGGATTATAATAATTCATCATCTAGTGAAAGGATTTACATCACTAAATCAATGAAGAGAATCTTAGAAGGACAAGAATGCCTCTTGAAGAAGCACGACATTGATTGATGGATGGAAGAATGATACACGAGCTCATCACTGGCACCATCCAATACTACTTCCTAAAAAGGATGTTAGATGACATGTGCAAGAAATTTACCCACTCTAGTGGGTTACCCTCATCTTCAAGGAAACCCGATCAAATAGGTTACCCTCACCAGGGGTTACCCTTTCTAAAGACTTACCCTTATCTCCAAGAAAGCCCTCTTTAGTTTGTTACCATTTTGAATGAGTTTATTTTGAAGATGCTGACTCATCTAATTTAAAGACTAGGAACTTATGCACCTACTTGAAAGATTCTTACAAGCAGTTGGTTGTAATACCCCGGGAAATTTTTTGTTGAAATTTTGTGCATAAAAGTGTTGGGTTCTATTTTCTAGAATAAATTATAAATTTTCCATGCGGAGTGTCTTAGATTATGACCCATCATTACGTAGGGTATCAAATAAGCTTTCCAACTATATGTGGATCATCCAAAATGGACACCCTAGCGATGAGTTATGAACATTCCGATCGAATCGTGAATAGTAGTGAACAGTAAAACGTGCCGGAAAAAGTACAGAGGCCTGGCATATTTTTTCTCCAAATTTGAATCATAATAACTCGTTGTACATAATGATCTAGGTGATCTACTATATATCAATGGAGATCTCTGTGAGTCCTCTTTCCAATGAAATTGGTTTCATCCAATTTGTCTATCAAAGCAAAAAGTTATGGTTGATCTACTTCAGACTATCAAAGCAAATTTTTGGGTTAACTTCAAATGATCATAACTCCTCATACACAATGATTTGGGTGAGATACTATATATCAACGAAAAGATATGAGAGTTCTCTTTCTAATGAAATTGGTTTCATCCAATTTGGATAGCAGAGTAAAACGTTATGGTTGATCTACTTCAGACTATCAAAATAGTCCACCAAAGGATAGATTCGAGAATTATTTGATTTTTAGGGGCATTTTGGTCATTCCCCCTCACCCAAAATCAATCCAAACCCTATATTAAAGCCTATTAGAAGGATTATATGTTATATTTAATCAAATTCCTTCAAAAAGAAAACCCTAAGCTCCTACATCCAACTTCAAGAACCCCCAAAGTTCACCATTAATTATGCAAATTTATTCAAGATTCCAAGTTTCTAGTTCAAGATCTCCAAGAACCATCATTCAAAGGCACGATTAACATCTCAAAAATGAGTATCGATCTAAAGTTCATCATTCAAGATATGTGGGATTTATCAATAAGAACTCTCTTTCATTCTTGTGCCCAAAAGTAATTTTCTTTACAAAGGCATGATTTTTATTTAATTTTTATGAATTTGAAGCATGAACCCATATCTTATGATGATTATTATGAAATCTTGATGTTTATGATTTTGGAATATGAATTTACATGTGTAGAGATATAAAGCATGAATCTTGAATGAATTTATAATGATTTGGATATTTGGATCGGAATCCCCATTGGAAATTGTGTTTATTTGAGAAAGTGTGTGTTATAAGCACGTTGATGTTGAATATTTGAGATATTTTGAATGATTTGACCTTTTGGTCTTAATGGAGTTGTTTTGAACTCGAGTGTGAAAGAAATCCACAACGTGGTTGATTTTGGTAGATGGGAAGCATAATGGCTCCCGATGTATATTTATATATTACTAAAATTTTTTTATTGTGGATTGTCTTTGAAATGATCTGAGCTACGTTCCAGAGAAATCTTTAGCACCGAGTAGGAGGTATAAAGCGACCTTACTTTCCTAAAACTACATGCCCCTATAGGAGTGAGCCTGAGGCTGATTTATATAGTGATCACTAGTTTAAGTGGATTTGATATTGATAGTCCTACTCCGATGGCAAGCATACGACGACTCTCCCCAACGTGGGTTGTATGTTAGACTCCATGTAGCTCATATGGTTTATGTCGGTTATAGGATCTCCCAGTGTATGTGTGTTTCCTTATGTCTTTGGTGAATGGTGAATTAATTGAAAGTTGAATTGTGAAAGTTATTCTTTCAAAAGATTTAAATGATATTTACATTATGAGAATTGATATTCTTGATGAACTGAAAGTGATTGACAAATTATGTGATGACTCACACGCATTATTGTACTTATTTCATCCTCTTTATGATGATTTTCTTTGGTCTATTTGAGTCTTTCAAATATTCTGCATATTTCTTATAAATATTTATGATGATGACATTTATAAAATTGCATACACCCCCATATACTTTGTTCTTTTCCATGGTACTGACCCACAACTTTGGATGTGGGCTTCATTTTCTCAGAATATAGGTTCAGGCGCTATGTTCCAGGTTCGATAGTGATTCCTTGGGCACACTATTCTACATCCTCTATCATGGTGAGTTCTTATATTTCGAGGATGTGATGTCTGATGTTGGTTTCACGAAATAGTTTACATTTGATAACTGAGTATGAGTCTGTTGAGGCATATCTCAATGGCTCACTGGTTTTATTTATTTTCTTAGAGGCTTGTCAGACTATTATAGATGTTCGGAGTTGTCTAATAAGTCGTATTTTGTTATCTTTCTAAAATTCTTTTATTCTTGGATGATGATTACTTTATTGATATTTGAGGGTTATTTATGGAAACCCTATTTATTCGTGTTAAACTGAAGGAAAATGGCTCAAAGGGTTAGCTTGGGGCTACTCATAGCCTCAAGTACCGTGTGACGCTCTGGGACCCATTTTCGAAGAGTTACAAACTTCGTATCAGAGCCTATGGTTTTAAGGTGTCCTAGGGAGTATGACAAGCCATGCTAAGTAGAGTCTTGATCATTGGTGTGTAGTGCACCAGATCTATGAGCTAGAGGCTACAAGACGTTTTAGGAAAAAGTGTGATTTTTTCTTTCAAAAGTCTATCGCGCATAAAGTGTCTCTCTCTACTATTGATTCGTGCTCTCCTCTTTCAGAAATATGCCTTCACGTCGGGCGATAAGAAATAATGATGGTCAGCAACCTCAACCCACTAACCAATTGAATGAAAACGTGTCTCATGCTGAATTTTGGGCAGCCTTTCAGGCACTGGCCCAAGCTGTTACTACAAACGTTAAGGCCAACCCGGCCCTAGCTCCACAGCAGCAGGGAGGTGATTCAGCTACTTTCAGGATCCATGACTTCAAGTAGATAAATTCGTCGAAATTCTATGGGGCCAAGTTTGATAAGGATCCACGGTTATTTTTAGAAGAGGTGCGGAAGATTACTCAGGTGATGCATGTATCTGAGGAACATAGTGTGGAGTTGGTTGCATATAGGTTGAAAGACCTTGCTTATGACTGGGTTGTTTCTTGAAGAAAAGGCAGAGGTGAGGGAGCTATCCCTACGACTTGGCAAGAGTTCCAGGATGCATTCCTTGATAAGTTTTTCCCTTTGGAGATGAGGGAGGCAAAGGTGGAAGATTTTATGAGCCTGTGATAGTGCTCTATGACGTTAGGGAGTACTATCTAAAGTTCAATCAGTTGTCCAAGTATGCTCTTGACTTAGTGGCTGACAATTGGGCTAGTAAGAGTAAGTTTGTGACTGGAGTGTCTAGTTATGTGGTTAAGGAGTGTAGGTCTGCTATGCTGAATAGTGAGATGAATCTTTCTAGGTTGATGACTTATGCCCAACTGATTGAGGTAGACAAGATTAAAAAGAGAGATAGAATATGAGGGAATAAGAGAGATAGGTCCAAGTAGTACAGACAGGGTCAGACTAGATCATAGAGAGAGAGTCGCCCTCAGTATCAGGATTGTTTGTCTATGCCAGCACTGGCATCTACTAGTGCTCCCGTGCCTAGTGGTAGGCAGGAGCGAGGTAGCAGGTCATATGCATCCGGGTCCCAGTACAGTGCTGGCAGTAAGCCAAAAATCATCCCTTGTGTCTTAAGTGTGGTAGGGCTCATTCGGGTGAGTGTTGGGGTAAGAAAAGAGGTTGTTTTTGGTGTGGTGATATGGGTCACAGAGTTAGAGATTGTCTATAAGATGGACAAGGACATTGTGACTATCGCCCTCAGACCTAGACTCAGACTGTTAATGCTCCAATTCCAGCGACTCGCCCAGCCCCAACTCAGGGTACCTCTTCTAATAATGCTTACGGGCAGTGCCAAAATATATTCTATGCTTTACCATCCCTCTAGGAACAGAAGGACTCTCCCAATTTTGTTGCTGGTATGCTTCGTACATTTCAGTTTGATATGTATGCTTTGTTGGATCCTAGATCCAGTTTCTCATATGTTACACCTTTGATTGCTGTGAATTTTGAAATGAGTCCTGAGATTATTCCTGAGCCTATCCTAGTTTCTACCTTAGTGGGTGATTCGATTGTTGCCCAAAAAGTGTATAAAAAGTGTCCTATTACCATTATTCATAGAGTTTTGTTGGCTGATCTGATTGAGTTAGACATAGTACATTTTGATATGATTCTGGATATGGACTGGCTGTAGTGATTGTTGGACCCGAGTTGTCAAGTTTCAGTTTCTACGTGCATCCATTTTTGAGTGGTTTAGGAATTCTGTGTCACCCAAGAGTTATTTTATCTCTTACCGCAAAACTAGAATGCTTATTTCCAAAGGGTGTATTTAGCATTTGGTTAGACTCAAAGACACTAAGTCTGAGACTCCAACTCTCTATTCTGTTAACGTCGTCAATGAGTTTTCTGATGTTTTTCCAGTTGATCTCCCAGGGATACCTCCTAATAGAGAGATAGATTTTGGGATTGATCTTCTTCCCGATACTCAGCCCATTTTTATTTCTCCTTACTATATGGCCCCTGCAGAATTTAAGGAGTTGAAAAAGAAACTCAAAGATCTACTAGATAAGTGTTTCATAAGGCCTAGTGTTTCTCCTTGGGGTGCTCCAGTGTTGTTTATGAGATTAAAAGATGGCTCTTTGCATATGTGCATTGATTACCACCAACTGAATAAAGTCACCATAAAAAATAAGTACCCCCTTCTTAGAGTAGGTGATTTGTTTGATCAATTGCAAGGTGCAAGTTATTTCTCAAAGATAGACCTTCATTTTAGCTATCATCAACTCAAAGTTAGGGAGTGTGACATCCCAAAAACTGCTTTCCAAACTTGTTATGGCCATTTTGAGTTTTTTGTTATCTCTTATGGGTTATATAATGCCCCAACAGCTTTCATGGACCTCATGAATCGAGTGTTTAGACCATATTTGGATATGTTTGTCATAGTGTTCATCGATGATATACTGGTGTACTCCCGAAGTGAGGATGAAGATTCTGATACTCTTCGAACTATCTTGCAAACCCTTAGAGATTACAAGTTATTTGCCAAGTTCAGTAAGTGTGAGTTTTGGCAAAGGTCAGTTGCTTTTCTGGGTTATATTATTCTTTCGAGGGTATTAGAGTTGGTCCCTAAAAGATCGAAGCTATTAGAAATTAGCCTAGACCTATTTCTCAGACAGATATCCAAATTTTCTTTGGTTTAGCTGGCTATTACCACCATTTTATTGAGGTTTTCTCCTCTATAGCGTCTCCTATGACTCGGTTGACCCAAAAGAAAGTGAAGATCTTGTGGTCCGAATCTTGTGAGAAGAGTTTTCAGGTGTTAAAGACTTGACTCACTTCATCCCCTTTTTTGACTTTGCTT